>NW_025957179.1:0-50790 GCF_023159225.1 Perognathus longimembris pacificus | reverse complement strand
CACAATTCAGATTCTTCTGAGGAGTTCCCAGTACATTATCCTTTCCCCTGGGTAATTACCTTAACAAGCTCCAGCTGTTTTTATTCTCAGAAGGTTTACTCCCTTATATACCGCTGCCTACACCCTTCGTAAGTGAGGTCCTAAATGAGCTTTTTTCTCTGTTCCCTCACCACAATCCAGATTTTTTTGGGGAGTTACCAGTACAGTAATCATACCATGAAGTACTTAGTTTATTAAGTTACTGCTTTTCTTAATCTCAGTGGAGATATTTACTGATAAACAGCTACCTAAGCAGCATGTTCATGTCGTTCTTAAAGAGCTTTTATTTCTCTCCCCTCACCACAAATCAGATTCTTCTGAGGAGTTCCCAGTACATTATCCTTTCCCTGTGTAATTACCTTAACAAGCTCCAGCTGTTTTTATTCTCAGAAGGTTTACTCCCTGATATACAGCTGCCTACCCCCTTCTTAAGCGCAGGTCCTAAATGAGCTTTTTTCTCTGTTCCCTCACCACAATCCAGATTCTTTTGCGGAGTTACCAGTACATTAACCATACCAGGAAGTACTTAATTTATTAAGCTACTGCTTTTCTTAATCTCAGTGTAGATATTTACTGATAAACAGCTACCTACGCAGCATGTTCATGTCGTTCCAAAAGGAGCTTTTATCTCTCTCCCCTCACCACGAATCAGATTCTTCTGAGGAGTTCCCAGTACATTATCCTTTCCCCTGTGTAATTACCTTAACAAACTCCAGCTGTTTTTATTCTCAGAAGATTTACTCCCTGATATACAGCTGCCTACCTCCTTCGTAAGTGCAGGTCCTAATGAGCTTTTTTCTCTGTTCCCTCACCACAATCCAGAATTTTTGGGGGGATATTTACTGATGAACAGCCACCTATGCAGCATGTTCATGTCGTTCTTAAATGAGCTTTTATCTCTCTCCTCTCACCACAAATCAGATTCTTCTGAGGAGTTCCCAGTACATTATCCTTTCCCCTGTGTAATTACCTTAACAAGCTCCAGCTGTTTTTATTCTCAGAAGGTTGACTCCCTGATATACAGCTGCCTACCCCCTTCGTAAGTGCAGGTCCTAAATGAGCTTTTTTCTCTGTTCCCTCACCACAATCCAGATTCTTTTGGGGAGATACCAGTACAGTAACCATACCAGGAATTGCTTAATTTATTAAGCTACTGCTTTTCTTAATCTCAGTGGAGATATTTACTGATAAACAGCTACCTACGCACCATGTTCATGTCGTTCCTATATGAGCTTTTATCTCTCTCCCCTCACCACAAATTCGATTCTTCTGAGGAGTTCCCAGTACATTATCCTTTCCCCTGTGTAATTACCTTAACAAGCTCCAGCTGTTTTTATTCTCAGAAGGTTTACTCCTGATATACAGCTGCCTACCCCCTTCGTAAGTGCAGATACTAAATGAGCTTTTTTCTCTGTTCCCTCACCACAATCCAGATTATTTTGGGGAGTTACCAGTACAGTAACCATACCAGGAAGTACTTAATTTATTAAGCTACTGCCTTTCTTAATCTCAGTGGAGATATTTACTGATAAACAGCTACCTACGCAGCATGTTCATGTCGTTCCTAAATGAGCTTTTATCTCTCTCCCCTCACCACAATTCAGATTCTTCTGAGGAGTTCCCAGTACATTATCCTTTCCCCTGGGTAATTACCTTAACAAGCTCCAGCTGTTTTTATTCTCAGAAGGTTTACTCCCTTATATACCGCTGCCTACACCCTTCGTAAGTGAGGTCCTAAATGAGCTTTTTTCTCTGTTCCCTCACCACAATCCAGATTTTTTTTGGGAGTTACCAGTACAGTAATCATACCATGAAGTACTTAGTTTATTAAGTTACTGCTTTTCTTAATCTCAGTGGAGATATTTACTGATAAACAGCTACCTACGCAGCATGTTCATGTCGTTCTTAAAGAGCTTTTATTTCTCTCCCCTCACCACAAATCAGATTCTTCTGAGGAGTTCCAGTACATTATCCTTTCCCCTGTGTAATTACCTTAACAAACTCCAGCTGTTTTTATTCTCAGAAGATTTACTCCCTGATATACAGCTGCCTACCTCCTTCGTAAGTGCAGGTCCTAAATGAGCTTTTTTCTCTGTTCCCTCACCACAATCCAGAATTTTTGGGGGGATATTTACTGATGAACAGCCACCTATGCAGCATGTTCATGTCGTTCTTAAATGAGCTTTTATCTCTCTCCCTCACCACAAATCAGATTCTTCTGAGGAGTTCCCAGTACATTATCCTTTCCCCTGTGTAATTACCTTAACAAGCTCCAGCTGTTTTTATTCTCAGAAGGTTTACTCCCTGATATACAGCTGCCTACCCCCTTCGTAAGTGCAGGTCCTAAATGAGCTTTTTTCTCTGTTCCCTCACCACAATCCAGATTCTTTTGGGAGATACCAGTACAGTAACCATACCAGGAAGTACTTAATTTATTAAGCTACTGCTTTTCTTAATCTCAGTGGAGATATTTACTGATAAACAGCTACCTACGCAGCATGTTCATGTCGTTCCTAAATGAGCTTTTATCTCTCTCCCCTCACCACAAATCAGATTCTTCTGAGGAGTTCCCAGTACATTATCCTTTCCCCTGTGTAATTACCTTAACAAGCTCCAGCTGTTTTTATTCTCAGAAGGTTTACTCCCTGATATACAGCTGCCTAACCCCTTCGTAAGTGCAGGTCCTAAATGAGCTTTTTTCTCTGTTCCCTCACCACAATCCAGAATTTTTGGGGGGATATTTACTGATGAACAGCCACCTATGCAGCATGTTCATGTCGTTCTTAAATGAGCTTTTATCTCTCTCCCCTCACCACAAATCAGATTCTTCTGAGGAGTTCCCAGTACATTATCCTTTCCCCTGTGTAATTACCTTAACAAGCTCCAGCTGTTTTTATTCTCAGAAGGTTTACTCCCTGATATACAGCTGCCTACCCCTTCGTAAGTGCAGGTCCTAAATGAGCTTTTTTCTCTGTTCCCTCACCACAATCCAGATTCTTTTGGGGATTACCAGTACAGTAACCATACCAGGAAGTACTTATTTATTAAGCTACTGCTTTCTTATCTCAGTGGAGATATTTACTGATAAACAGCTACCTACGCAGCATGTTCATGTCGTTCCTAAATGAGCTTTTATCTCTCTCCCCTCACCACAAATCAGATTCTTCTGAGGAGTTCCCAGTACATTATCCTTTCCCCTGTGTAATTACCTTAACAAGCTCCAGCTGTTTTTATTCTCAGAAGGTTTACTCCCTGATATACAGTTGCCTACCCCCTTCGTAAGTGCAGGTCCTAAATGAGCTTTTTTCTCTGTTCCCTCACCACAATCCAGATTCTTTTGGGGAGTTACAAGTACAGTAATCCATACCAGGAAGTACTTAATTTATTAAGCTACTGCTTTTCTTAATCTCAGTGGAGATATTTACTGATAAACAGCTACCTACGCAGCATGTTCATGTCGTTCTTAAATGAGCTTTTATTTCTCTCCCCTCACCACAAATCAGATTCTTCTGAGGAGTTCCCAGTACATTATCCTTTCCCCTGTGTAATTACCTTAACAAGCTCCAGCTGTTTTTATTCTCAGAAGGTTTACTCCCTGATATACAGCTGCCTACCCCCTTCGTAAGTGCAGGTCCTAAATGAGCTTTTTTCTCTGTTCCCTCACCACAATCCAGATTCTTTTGGAGTTACCAGTACAGTAACCATACCAGGAAGTACTTAATTATTAAGCTACTGCTTTTCTTAATCTCAGTGTAGATATTTACTGATAAACAGCTACCTACGCAGCATGTTCATGTCGTTCTTAAATGAGCTTTTATCTCTCTCCCCTCACCACAAATCAGATTCTTCTGAGGAGTTCCCAGTACATTATCCTTTCCCCTGTGTAATTACCTTAACAAGCTCCAGCTGTTTTTATTCTCAGAAGGTTTACTCCCTGATATACAGCTGCCTACCCCCTTCGTAAGTGCAGGTCCTAAATGAGCTTTTTTCTCTGTTCCCTCACCACAATCCAGATTTTTTGGGGAGATATTTACTGATGAACAGCCACCTACGCAGCATGTTCATGTCGTTCTTAAATGAGCTTTTATCTCTCTCCCCTCACCACAAATCAGATTCTTCTGAGGAGTTCCCAGTACATTATCCTTTCCCCTGTGTAATTACCTTAACAAGCTCCAGCTGTTTTTATTCTCAGAAGGTTTACTCCCTGATATACAGCTGCCTACCCCCTTCGTAAGTGCAGGTCCTAAATGAGCTTTTTTCTCTGTTCCCTCACCACAATCCAGATTCTTTTGGGGAGATACCAGTACAGTAACCATACCAGGAAGTACTTAATTTATTAAGCTACTGCTTTTCTTAATCTCAGTGGAGATATTTACTGATAAACAGCTACCTACGCAGCATGTTCATGTCGTTCTAAATGAGCTTTTATCTCTCTCCCCTCACCACAAATCAGATTCTTCTGAGGAGTTCCCAGTACATTATCCTTTCCCCTGTGTAATTACCTTAACAAGCTCCAGCTGTTTTTATTCTCAGAAGGTTTACTCCCTGATATACAGCTGCCTACCCCCTTCGTAAGTGCAGGTCCTAAATGAGCTTTTTTCTCTGTTCCCTCACCACAATCCAGATTCTTTTGGGGAGTTACCAGTACAGTAACCATACCAGGAAGTACTTAATTTATTAAGCTACTGCTTTCTTAATCTCAGTGGAGATATTTACTGATAAACAGCTACCTACGCAGCATGTTCATGTCGTTACTAAATGAGCTTTTATCTCTCTCCCCTCACCACAAATCAGATTCTTCTGAGGAGTTCCCAGTACATTATCCTTTCCCCTGTGTAATTACCTTAACAAGCTCCAGCTGTTTTTATTCTCAGAAGGTTTACTCCCTGATATACAGCTGCCTACCCCTTCGTAAGTGCAGGTCCTAAATGAGCTTTTTTCTCTGTTCCCTCACCACAATCCAGATTCTTTTGGGAGTTACCAGTACAGTAACCATACCAGGAAGTACTTATTTATTAAGCTACTGCTTTTCTTAATCTCAGTGGAGATATTTACTGATAAACAGCTACCTACGCAGCATGTTCATGTCGTTCCTAAATGAGCTTTTATCTCTCCCCTCACCACAAATCAGATTCTTCTGAGGAGTTCCCAGTACATTATCCTTTCCCCTGTGTAATTACCTTAACAAGCTCCAGCTGTTTTTATTCTCAGAAGGTTTACTCCCTGATATACAGCTGCCTACCCCTTCGTAAGTGCAGGTCCTAAATGAGCTTTTTTCTCTGTTCCCTCACCACAATCCAGATTTTTTGGGAGTTACCAGTACAGTAACCATACCAGGAAGTACTTAATTTATTAAGCTACTGCTTTTCTTAATCTCAGTGGAGATATTTACTGATAAACAGCTACCTACGCAGCATGTTCATGTCGTTCCTTAAATGAGCTTTTATCTCTCTCCCCTCACCACAAATCAGATTCTTCTGAGGAGTTCCCAGTACATTATCCTTTCCCCTGTGTAATTACCTTAACAAGCTCCAGCTGTTTTTATTCTCAGAAGGTTTACTCCCTGATATACAGCTGCCTACCCCCTTCGTAAGTGCAGGTCCTAAATGAGCTTTTTTCTCTGTTCCCTCACCACAATCCAGATTTTTTGGTACAGGGAAGATATTTACTGATGATAAACAGCTACCTACGCAGCATGTTCATGTCGTTCCTAAATGAGCTTTTATCTCTCTCCCTCACCACAAATCAGATTCTTCTGAGGAGTTCCCAGTACATTATCCTTTCCCCTGTGTAATTACCTTAACAAGCTCCAGCTGTTTTTATTCTCAGAAGGTTTACTCCCTGATATACAGCTGCCTACCCCTTCGTAAGTGCAGGTCCTAAATGAGCTTTTTTCTCTGTTCCCTCACCACAATCCAGATTCTTTTGGGGAGATACCAGTTAACATACCAGGAAGTGCTTAATTTATTAAGCTACTGCTTTTCTTAATCTCAGTGGAGATATTTACTGATAAACAGCTAGCACATGTTCATGTCGTTCCTAAATGAGCTTTTATCTCTCTCCTCTCACCACAAATCAGATTCTTCTGAGGAGTTCCCAGTACATTATCCTTTCCCCTGTGTAATTACCTTAACAAGCTCCAGCTGTTTTTATTCTCAGAAGGTTTACTCCCTGATATACAGCTGCCTACCCCTTCGTAAGTGCAGGTCCTAAATGAGCTTTTTTCTCTGTTCCCTCACCACAATCCAGATTTTTTAAGGCTTTTCTTAATCTCAGTGGAGATATTTACTGATAAACAGCTACCTACGCAGCATGTTCATGTCGTTCCTAAATGAGCTTTTATCTCTCTCCCCTCACCACAAATCAGATTCTTCTGAGGAGTTCCCAGTACATTATCCTTTCCCCTGTGTAATTACCTTAACAAGCTCCAGCTGTTTTTATTCTCAGAAGGTTTACTCCCTGATATACAGCTGCCTACCCCCTTCGTAAGTGCAGGTCCTAAATGAGCTTTTTTCTCTGTTCCCTCACCACAATCCAGATTCTTTTGGGGAGTTACCAGTACAGTACCATACCAGGAAGTACTTAATTTATTAAGCTACTGCTTTTCTTAATCTCAGTGGAGATATTTACTGATAAACAGCTACCTACGCAGCATGTTCATGTCGTTCCTAAATGAGCTTTTATCTCTCTCCCCTCACCACAAATCAGATTCTTCTGAGGAGTTCCCAGTACATTATCCTTTCCCCTGTGTAATTACCTTAACAAGCTCCAGCTGTTTTTATTCTCAGAAGGTTTACTCCCTGATATACAGCTGCCTACCCCCTTCGTAAGTGCAGGTCCTAAATGAGCTTTTTTCTCTGTTCCCTCACCACAATCCAGATTCTTTTGGGGGAGAGTATTTACTTAATTTATTAAGCTACTGCTTTTCTTAACAGCTACCTACGCAGCATGTTCATGTCGTTCCTAAATGAGCTTTTATCTCTCTCCCCTCACCACAAATCAGATTCTTCTGAGGAGTTCCCAGTACATTATCCTTTCCCCTGTGTAATTACCTTAACAAGCTCCAGCTGTTTTTATTCTCAGAAGGTTTACTCCCTGATATACAGCTGCCTACCCCCTTCGTAAGTGCAGGTCCTAAATGAGCTTTTTTCTCTGTTCCCTCACCACAATCCAGATTCTTTTGGGGAGTTACCAGTACAGTAACCATACCAGGAAGTACTTAATTTATTAAGCTACTGCTTTTCTTAATCTCAGTGGAGATATTTACTGATAAACAGCTACCTACGCAGCATGTTCATGTCGTTCCTAAATGAGCTTTTATCTCTCTCCCTCACCACAAATCAGATTCTTCTGAGGAGTTCCCAGTACATTATCCTTTCCCCTGTGTAATTACCTTAACAAGCTCCAGCTGTTTTTATTCTCAGAAGGTTTACTCCCTGATATACAGCTGCCTACCCCCTTCGTAAGTGCAGGTCCTAAATGAGCTTTTTTCTCTGTTCCCTCACCACAATCCAGATTCTTTTGGGGAGTTACCAGTACAGTAACCATACCAGGAAGTACTTAATTTATTAAGCTACTGCTTTTCTTAATCTCAGTGGAGATATTTACTGATAAACAGCTACCTACGCAGCATGTTCATGTCGTTCTTAAATGAGCTTTTATCTCTCTCCCCTCACCACAAATCAGATTCTTCTGAGGAGTTCCCAGTACATTATCCTTTCCCCTGTGTAATTACCTTAACAAGCTCCAGCTGTTTTTATTCTCAGAAGGTTTACTCCCTGATATACAGCTGCCTACCCCTTCGTAAGTGCAGGTCCTAAATGAGCTTTTTTCTCTGTTCCCTCACCACAATCCAGATTCTTTTGGGGAGTTACCAGTACAGTAACCATACCAGGAAGTACTTAATTTATTAAGCTACTGCTTTTCTTAATCTCAGTGGAGATATTTACTGATAAACAGCTACCTACGCAGCATGTTCATGTCGTTCCTAAATGAGCTTTTATCTCTCTCCCCTCACCACAAATCAGATTCTTCTGAGGAGTTCCCAGTACATTATCCTTTCCCCTGTGTAATTACCTTAACAAGCTCCAGCTGTTTTTATTCTCAGAAGGTTTACTCCCTGATATACAGCTGCCTACCCCCTTCGTAAGTGCAGGTCCTAAATGAGCTTTTTTCTCTGTTCCCTCACCACAATCCAGATTCTTTTGGGAGTTACCAGTACAGTAACCATACCAGGAAGTACTTAATTTATTAAGCTACTGCTTTTCTTAATCTCAGTGAGATATTTACTGATAAACAGCTACCTACGCAGCATGTTCATGTCGTTCCTAAATGAGCTTTTATCTCTCTCCCCTCACCACAAATCAGATTCTTCTGAGGAGTTCCCAGTACATTATCCTTTCCCCTGTGTAATTACCTTAACAAGCTCCAGCTGTTTTTATTCTCAGAAGGTTTACTCCCTGATATACAGCTGCCTACCCCCTTCGTAAGTGCAGGTCCTAAATGAGCTTTTTTCTCTGTTCCCTCACCACAATCCAGATTCTTTTGGGGAGTTACCAGTACAGTAACCATACCAGGAAGTACTTAATTTATTAAGCTACTGCTTTTCTTAATCTCAGTGGAGATATTTACTGATAAACAGCTACCTACGCAGCATGTTCATGTCGTTCCTAAATGAGCTTTTATCTCTCTCCCCTCACCACAAATCAGATTCTTCTGAGGAGTTCCCAGTACATTATCCTTTCCCCTGTGTAATTACCTTAACAAGCTCCAGCTGTTTTTATTCTCAGAAGGTTTACTCCCTGATATACAGCTGCCTACCCCCTTCGTAAGTGCAGGTCCTAAATGAGCTTTTTTCTCTGTTCCCTCACCACAATCCAGATTCTTTTGGGGAGTTACCAGTACAGTAACCATACCAGGAAGTACTTAATTTATTAAGCTACTGCTTTTCTTAATCTCAGTGGAGATATTTACTGATAAACAGCTACCTACGCAGCATGTTCATGTCGTTCCTAAATGAGCTTTTATCTCTCTCCCCTCACCACAAATCAGATTCTTCTGAGGAGTTCCCAGTACATTATCCTTTCCCCTGTGTAATTACCTTAACAAGCTCCAGCTGTTTTTATTCTCAGAAGGTTTACTCCCTGATATACAGCTGCCTACCCCTTCGTAAGTGCAGGTCCTAAATGAGCTTTTTTCTCTGTTCCCTCACCACAATCCAGATTTTTTGGGGGATATTTACTGATGAACAGCCACCTATGCAGCATGTTCATGTCGTTCCTAAATGAGCTTTTATCTCTCTCCTCTCACCACAAATCAGATTCTTCTGAGGAGTTCCCAGTACATTATCCTTTCCCCTGTGTAATTACCTTAACAAGCTCCAGCTGTTTTTATTCTCAGAAGGTTTACTCCCTGATATACAGCTGCCTACCCCCTTCGTAAGTGCAGGTCCTAAATGAGCTTTTTTCTCTGTTCCCTCACCACAATCCAGATTCTTTTGGGGAGTTACCAGTACAGTAACCATACCAGGAAGTACTTAATTTATTAAGCTACTGCTTTTCTTAATCTCAGTGGAGATATTTACTGATAAACAGCTACCTACGCAGCATGTTCATGTCGTTCCTAAATGAGCTTTTATCTCTCTCCCCTCACCACAAATCAGATTCTTCTGAGGAGTTCCCAGTACATTATCCTTTCCCCTGTGTAATTACCTTAACAAGCTCCAGCTGTTTTTATTCTCAGAAGGTTTACTCCCTGATATACAGCTGCCTAACCCCTTCGTAAGTGCAGGTCCTAAATGAGCTTTTTTCTCTGTTCCCTCACCACAATCCAGATTCTTTTGGGGGGATATTTACTGATGAACAGCCACCTATGCAGCATGTTCATGTCGTTCCTAAATGAGCTTTTATCTCTCTCCTCTCACCACAAATCAGATTCTTCTGAGGAGTTCCCAGTACATTATCCTTTCCCCTGTGTAATTACCTTAACAAGCTCCAGCTGTTTTTATTCTCAGAAGGTTTACTCCCTGATATACAGCTGCCTACCCCCTTCGTAAGTGCAGGTCCTAAATGAGCTTTTTTCTCTGTTCCCTCACCACAATCCAGATTCTTTTGGGAGAGTTACCAGTACAGTAACCATACCAGGAAGTACTTAATTTATTAAGCTACTGCTTTTCTTAATCTCAGTGGAGATATTTACTGATAAACAGCTACCTACGCAGCATGTTCATGTCGTTCCTAAATGAGCTTTTATCTCTCTCCCCTCACCACAAATCAGATTCTTCTGAGGAGTTCCCAGTACATTATCCTTTCCCCTGTGTAATTACCTTAACAAGCTCCAGCTGTTTTTATTCTCAGAAGGTTTACTCCCTGATATACAGCTGCCTACCCCCTTCGTAAGTGCAGGTCCTAAATGAGCTTTTTTCTCTGTTCCCTCACCACAATCCAGATTCTTTTGGGGAGTTACCAGTACAGTAACCATACCAGGAAGTACTTAATTTATTAAGCTACTGCTTTTCTTAATCTCAGTGGAGATATTTACTGATAAACAGCTACCTACGCAGCATGTTCATGTCGTTCCTAAATGAGCTTTTATCTCTCTCCCCTCACCACAAATCAGATTCTTCTGAGGAGTTCCCAGTACATTATCCTTTCCCCTGTGTAATTACCTTAACAAGCTCCAGCTGTTTTTATTCTCAGAAGGTTTACTCCCTGATATACAGCTGCCTACCCCCTTCGTAAGTGCAGGTCCTAAATGAGCTTTTTTCTCTGTTCCCTCACCACAATCCAGATTCTTTTGGGGAGTTACCAGTACAGTAACCATACCAGGAAGTACTTAATTTATTAAGCTACTGCTTTTCTTAATCTCAGTGGAGATATTTACTGATAAACAGCTACCTACGCAGCATGTTCATGTCGTTCCTAAATGAGCTTTTATCTCTCTCCCCTCACCACAAATCAGATTCTTCTGAGGAGTTCCCAGTACATTATCCTTTCCCCTGTGTAATTACCTTAACAAGCTCCAGCTGTTTTTATTCTCAG
Source organism: Perognathus longimembris pacificus (assembly GCF_023159225.1). Classification (NCBI taxonomy): domain Eukaryota; kingdom Metazoa; phylum Chordata; class Mammalia; order Rodentia; family Heteromyidae; genus Perognathus; species Perognathus longimembris. Next base: position 39,712 of record NW_025957179.1, on the reverse strand, counting down.
AAGGTTTACTCCCTGATATACAGCTGCCTACCCCCTTCGTAAGTGCAGGTCCTAAATGAGCTTTTTTCTCTGTTCCCTCACCACATTCCAGATTTTTTGGGGGAGATATTTACTGATGAACAGCTACCTACGCAGCATGTTCATGTCGTTCCTAAATGAGCTTTTATCTCTCTCCCCTCACCACAAATCAGATTCTTCTGAGGAGTTCCCAGTACATTATCCTTTCCCCTGTGTAATTACCTTAACAAGCTCCAGCTGTTTTTATTCTCAGAAGGTTTACTCCCTGATATACAGCTGCCTACCCCCTTCGTAAGCAGGTCCTAAATGAGCTTTTTTCTCTGTTCCCTCACCACAATCCAGATTCTTTTGGGGAGTTACCAGTACAGTAACCATACCAGGAAGTACTTATTTATTAAGCTACTGCTTTTCTTAATCTCAGTGGAGATATTTACTGATAAACAGCTACCTACGCAGCATGTTCATGTCGTTCCTAAATGAGCTTTTATCTCTCTCCCCTCACCACAAATCAGATTCTTCTGAGGAGTTCCCAGTACATTATCCTTTCCCCTGTGTAATTACCTTAACAAGCTCCAGCTGTTTTTATTCTCAGAAGGTTTACTCCCTGATATACAGCTGCCTACCCCCTTCGTAAGTGCAGGTCCTAAATGAGCTTTTTTCTCTGTTCCCTCACCACAATCCAGATTCTTTTGGGGAGTTACCAGTACAGTAACCATACCAGGAAGTACTTAATTTATTAAGCTACTGCTTTTCTTAATCTCAGTGGAGATATTTACTGATAAACAGCTACCTACGCAGCATGTTCATGTCGTTCCTAAATGAGCTTTTATCTCTCTCCCCTCACCACAAATCAGATTCTTCTGAGGAGTTCCCAGTACATTATCCTTTCCCCTGTGTAATTACCTTAACAAGCTCCAGCTGTTTTTATTCTCAGAAGGTTTACTCCCTGATATACAGCTGCCTACCCCTTCGTAAGTGCAGGTCCTAAATGAGCTTTTTTCTCTGTTCCCTCACCACAATCCAGATTCTTTTGGGGAGTTACCAGTACAGTAACCATACCAGGAAGTACTTAATTTTATTAAGCTACTGCTTTTCTTAATCTCAGTGGAGATATTTACTGATAAACAGCTACCTACGCAGCATGTTCATGTCGTTCCTAAATGAGCTTTTATCTCTCTCCCTCACCACAAATCAGATTCTTCTGAGGAGTTCCCAGTACATTATCCTTTCCCCTGTGTAATTACCTTAACAAGCTCCAGCTGTTTTTATTCTCAGAAGGTTTACTCCCTGATATACAGCTGCCTACCCCCTTCGTAAGTGCAGGTCCTAAATGAGCTTTTTTCTCTGTTCCCTCACCACAATCCAGATTCTTTTGGGGAGTACCAGTACAGTAACCATACCAGGAAGTTTAATTTATTAAGCTACTGCTTTTCTTAATCTCAGTGGAGATATTTACTGATAAACAGCTACCTACGCAGCATGTTCATGTCGTTCCTAAATGAGCTTTTATCTCTCTCCCCTCACCACAAATCAGATTCTTCTGAGGAGTTCCCAGTACATTATCCTTTCCCCTGTGTAATTACCTTAACAAGCTCCAGCTGTTTTTATTCTCAGAAGGTTTACTCCCTGATATACAGCTGCCTACCCCCTTCGTAAGTGCAGGTCCTAAATGAGCTTTTTTCTCTGTTCCCTCACCACAATCCAGATTCTTTTGGGGAGTTACCAGTACAGTAACCATACCAGGAAGTAATTATTTTATTAAGCTACTGCTTTTCTTAATCTCAGTGGAGATATTTACTGATAAACAGCTACCTACGCAGCATGTTCATGTCGTTCCTAAATGAGCTTTTATCTCTCTCCCCTCACCACAAATCAGATTCTTCTGAGGAGTTCCCAGTACATTATCCTTTCCCCTGTGTAATTACCTTAACAAGCTCCAGCTGTTTTTATTCTCAGAAGGTTTACTCCCTGATATACAGCTGCCTACCCCCTTCGTAAGTGCAGGTCCTAAATGAGCTTTTTTCTCTGTTCCCTCACCACAATCCAGATTCTTTTGGGGAGTTACCAGTACAGTAACCATACCAGGAAGTACTTAATTTATTAAGCTACTGCTTTTCTTAATCTCAGTGGAGATATTTACTGATAAACAGCTACCTACGCAGCATGTTCATGTCGTTCCTAAATGAGCTTTTATCTCTCTCCCCTCACCACAAATCAGATTCTTCTGAGGAGTTCCCAGTACATTATCCTTTCCCCTGTGTAATTACCTTAACAAGCTCCAGCTGTTTTTATTCTCAGAAGGTTTACTCCCTGATATACAGCTGCCTACCCCCTTCGTAAGTGCAGGTCCTAAATGAGCTTTTTTCTCTGTTCCCTCACCACAATCCAGATTCTTTTGGGGAGTTACCAGTACAGTAACCATACCAGGAAGTACTTAATTTATTAAGCTACTGCTTTTCTTAATCTCAGTGGAGATATTTACTGATAAACAGCTACCTACGCAGCATGTTCATGTCGTTCCTAAATGAGCTTTTATCTCTCTCCCCTCACCACAAATCAGATTCTTCTGAGGAGTTCCCAGTACATTATCCTTTCCCCTGTGTAATTACCTTAACAAGCTCCAGCTGTTTTTATTCTCAGAAGGTTTACTCCCTGATATACAGCTGCCTAACCCTTCGTAAGTGCAGGTCCTAAATGAGCTTTTTTCTCTGTTCCCTCACCACAATCCAGATTTTTTGGGGGGATATTTACTGATGAACAGCCACCTATGCAGCATGTTCATGTCGTTCCTAAATGAGCTTTTATCTCTCTCCTCTCACCACAAATCAGATTCTTCTGAGGAGTTCCCAGTACATTATCCTTTCCCCTGTGTAATTACCTTAACAAGCTCCAGCTGTTTTTATTCTCAGAAGGTTTACTCCCTGATATACAGCTGCCTACCCCCTTCGTAATGCAGGTCCTAAATGAGCTTTTTTCTCTGTTCCCTCACCACAATCCAGATTCTTTTGGGGAGTTACCAGTACAGTAACCATACCAGGAAGTACTTAATTTATTAAGCTACTGCTTTTCTTAATCTCAGTGGAGATATTTACTGATAAACAGCTACCTACGCAGCATGTTCATGTCGTTCCTAAATGAGCTTTTATCTTCTCCCCTCACCACAAATCAGATTCTTCTGAGGAGTTCCCAGTACATTATCCTTTCCCCTGTGTAATTACCTTAACAAGCTCCAGCTGTTTTTATTCTCAGAAGGTTTACTCCCTGATATACAGCTGCCTACCCCCTTCGTAAGTGCAGGTCCTAAATGAGCTTTTTTCTCTGTTCCCTCACCACAATCCAGATTCTTTTGGGGAGTTACCAGTACAGTAACCATACCAGGAAGTACTTAATTTATTAAGCTACTGCTTTTCTTAATCTCAGTGGAGATATTTACTGATAAACAGCTACCTACGCAGCATGTTCATGTCGTTCCTAAATGAGCTTTTATCTCTCTCCCCTCACCACAAATCAGATTCTTCTGAGGAGTTCCCAGTACATTATCCTTTCCCCTGTGTAATTACCTTAACAAGCTCCAGCTGTTTTTATTCTCAGAAGGTTTACTCCCTGATATACAGCTGCCTACCCCCTTCGTAAGTGCAGGTCCTAAATGAGCTTTTTTCTCTGTTCCCTCACCACAATCCAGATTCTTTTGGGGAGTTACCAGTACAGTAACCATACCAGGAAGTACTTATTTATTAAGCTACTGCTTTTCTTAATCTCAGTGGAGATATTTACTGATAAACAGCTACCTATGCAGCATGTTCATGTCGTTCCTAAATGAGCTTTTATCTCTCTCCCCTCACCACAAATCAGATTCTTCTGAGGAGTTCCCAGTACATTATCCTTTCCCCTGTGTAATTACCTTAACAAGCTCCAGCTGTTTTTATTCTCAGAAGGTTTACTCCCTGATATACAGCTGCCTACCCCCTTCGTAAGTGCAGGTCCTAAATGAGCTTTTTTCTCTGTTCCCTCACCACAATCCAGATTCTTTTGGGGAGTTACCAGTACAGTAACCATACCAGGAAGTATTTAATTTATTAAGCTACTGCTTTTCTTAATCTCAGTGGAGATATTTACTGATAAACAGCTACCTACGCAGCATGTTCATGTCGTTCCTAAATGAGCTTTTATCTCTCTCCCCTCACCACAAATCAGATTCTTCTGAGGAGTTCCCAGTACATTATCCTTTCCCCTGTGTAATTACCTTAACAAGCTCCAGCTGTTTTTATTCTCAGAAGGTTTACTCCCTGATATACAGCTGCCTACCCCCTTCGTAAGTGCAGGTCCTAAATGAGCTTTTTTCTCTGTTCCCTCACCACAATCCAGATTCTTTTGGGGAGTTACCAGTACAGTAACCATACCAGGAAGTACTTAATTTATTAAGCTACTGCTTTTCTTAATCTCAGTGGAGATATTTACTGATAAACAGCTACCTACGCAGCATGTTCATGTCGTTCCTAAATGAGCTTTTATCTCTCTCCCCTCACCACAAATCAGATTCTTCTGAGGAGTTCCCAGTACATTATCCTTTCCCCTGTGTAATTACCTTAACAAGCTCCAGCTGTTTTTATTCTCAGAAGGTTTACTCCCTGATATACAGCTGCCTACCCCCTTCGTAAGTGCAGGTCCTAAATGAGCTTTTTTCTCTGTTCCCTCACCACAATCCAGATTCTTTTGGGGAGTTACCAGTACAGTAACCATACCAGGAAGTACTTAATTTATTAAGCTACTGCTTTTCTTAATCTCAGTGGAGATATTTACTGATAAACAGCTACCTACGCAGCATGTTCATGTCGTTCCTAAATGAGCTTTTATCTCTCTCCCCTCACCACAAATCAGATTCTTCTGAGGAGTTCCCAGTACATTATCCTTTCCCCTGTGTAATTACCTTAACAAGCTCCAGCTGTTTTTATTCTCAGAAGGTTTACTCCCTGATATACAGCTGCCTACCCCCTTCGTAAGTGCAGGTCCTAAATGAGCTTTTTTCTCTGTTCCCTCACCACAATCCAGTTTCTTTTGGGGAGTTACCAGTACAGTAACCATACCAGGAAGTACTTAATTTATTAAGCTACTGCTTTTCTTATCTCAGTGGAGATATTTACTGATAAACAGCTACCTATGCAGCATGTTCATGTCGTTCCTAAATGAGCTTTTATCTCTCTCCTCTCACCACAAATCAGATTCTTCTGAGGAGTTCCCAGTACATTATCCTTTCCCCTGTGTAATTACCTTAACAAGCTCCAGCTGTTTTTATTCTCAGAAGGTTTACTCCCTGATATACAGCTGCCTAACCCCTTCGTAAGTGCAGGTCCTAAATGAGCTTTTTTCTCTGTTCCCTCACCACAATCCAGATTCTTTTGGGGAGTTACCAGTACAGTAACCATACCAGGAAGTACTTAATTTATTAAGCTACTGCTTTTCTTAATCTCAGTGGAGATATTTACTGATAAACAGCTACCTACGCAGCATGTTCATGTCGTTCCTAAATGAGCTTTTATCTCTCTCCCCTCACCACAAATCAGATTCTTCTGAGGAGTTCCCAGTACATTATCCTTTCCCCTGTGTAATTACCTTAACAAGCTCCAGCTGTTTTTATTCTCAGAAGGTTTACTCCCTGATATACAGCTGCCTAACCCCTTCGTAAGTGCAGGTCCTAAATGAGCTTTTTTCTCTGTTCCCTCACCACAATCCAGATTTTTTGGGGGGATATTTACTGATGAACAGCCACCTATGCAGCATGTTCATGTCGTTCCTAAATGAGCTTTTATCTCTCTCCTCTCACCACAAATCAGATTCTTCTGAGGAGTTCCCAGTACATTATCCTTTCCCCTGTGTAATTACCTTAACAAGCTCCAGCTGTTTTTATTCTCAGAAGGTTTACTCCCTGATATACAGCTGCCTACCCCCTTCGTAAGTGCAGGTCCTAAATGAGCTTTTTTCTCTGTTCCCTCACCACAATCCAGATTCTTTTGGGGAGTTACCAGTACAGTAACCATACCAGGAAGTACTTAATTTATTAAGCTACTGCTTTTCTTAATCTCAGTGGAGATATTTACTGATAAACAGCTACCTACGCAGCATGTTCATGTCGTTCCTAAATGAGCTTTTATCTCTCTCCCCTCACCACAAATCAGATTCTTCTGAGGAGTTCCCAGTACATTATCCTTTCCCCTGTGTAATTACCTTAACAAGCTCAGCTGTTTTTATTCTCAGAAGGTTTACTCCCTGATATACAGCTGCCTACCCCCTTCGTAAGTGCAGGTCCTAAATGAGCTTTTTTCTCTGTTCCCTCACCACAATCCAGATTCTTTTGGGGAGTTACCAGTACAGTAACCATACCAGGAAGTACTTAATTTATTAAGCTACTGCTTTTCTTAATCTCAGTGGAGATATTTACTGATAAACAGCTACCTACGCAGCATGTTCATGTCGTTCCTAAATGAGCTTTTATCTCTCTCCTCTCACCACAAATCAGATTCTTCTGAGGAGTTCCCAGTACATTATCCTTTCCCCTGTGTAATTACCTTAACAAGCTCAGCTGTTTTTATTCTCAGAAGGTTTACTCCCTGATATACAGCTGCCTACCCCCTTCGTAAGTGCAGGTCCTAAATGAGCTTTTTTCTCTGTTCCCTCACCACAATCCAGATTCTTTTGGGGAGTTACCAGTACAGTAACCATACCAGGAAGTACTTAATTTATTAAGCTACTGCTTTTCTTAATCTCAGTGGAGATATTTACTGATAAACAGCTACCTACGCAGCATGTTCATGTCGTTCCTAAATGAGCTTTTATCTCTCTCCCCTCACCACAAATCAGATTCTTCTGAGGAGTTCCCAGTACATTATCCTTTCCCCTGTGTAATTACCTTAACAAGCTCCAGCTGTTTTTATTCTCAGAAGGTTTACTCCCTGATATACAGCTGCCTACCCCCTTCGTAAGTGCAGGTCCTAAATGAGCTTTTTTCTCTGTTCCCTCACCACAATCCAGATTCTTTTGGGGAGTTACCAGTACAGTAACCATACCAGGAAGTATTTAATTTATTAAGCTACTGCTTTTCTTAATCTCAGTGAGATATTTACTGATAAACAGCTACCTACGCAGCATGTTCATGTCGTTCTTAAATGAGCTTTTATCTCTCTCCCCTCACCACAAATCAGATTCTTCTGAGGAGTTCCCAGTACATTATCCTTTCCCCTGTGTAATTACCTTAACAAGCTCCAGCTGTTTTTATTCTCAGAAGGTTTACTCCCTGATATACAGCTGCCTACCCCCTTCGTAAGTGCAGGTCCTAAATGAGCTTTTTTCTCTGTTCCCTCACCACAATCCAGATTCTTTTGGGGAGTTACCAGTACAGTATCCATACCAGGAAGTACTTAATTTATTAAGCTACTGCTTTTCTTAATCTCAGTGGAGATATTTACTGATAAACAGCTACCTACGCAGCATGTTCATGTCGTTCCTAAATGAGCTTTTATCTCTCTCCCCTCACCACAAATCAGATTCTTCTGAGGAGTTCCCAGTACATTATCCTTTCCCCTGTGTAATTACCTTAACAAGCTCCAGCTGTTTTTATTCTCAGAAGGTTTACTCCCTGATATACAGCTGCCTACCCCCTTCGTAAGTGCAGGTCCTAAATGAGCTTTTTTCTCTGTTCCCTCACCACAATCCAGATTCTTTTGGGGAGTTACCAGTACAGTAACCATACCAGGAAGTACTTAATTTATTAAGCTACTGCTTTTCTTAATCTCAGTGGAGATATTTACTGATAAACAGCTACCTACGCAGCATGTTCATGTCGTACATATATGAGCTTTTATCTCTCTCCCCTCACCACAAATCCGATTCTTCTGAGGAGTTCCCAGTACATTATCCTTTCCCCTGTGTAATTACCTTAACAAGCTCCAGCTGTTTTTATTCTCAGAAGGTTTACTCCCTGATATACAGCTGCCTAAACCCCTTCGTAAGTGCAGTCCTAAATGAGCTTTTTTCTCTGTTCCCTCACCACAATCCAGATTTTTTGGGGGGATATTTACTGATGAACAGCCACCTATGCAGCATGTTCATGTCGTTCCTAAATGAGCTTTTATCTCTCTCCTCTCACCACAAATCAGATTCTTCTGAGGAGTTCCCAGTACATTATCCTTTCCCCTGTGTAATTACCTTAACAAGCTCCAGCTGTTTTTATTCTCAGAAGGTTTACTCCCTGATATACAGCTGCCTAACCCCTTCGTAAGTGCAGGTCCTAAATGAGCTTTTTTCTCTGTTCCCTCACCACAATCCAGATTCTTTTGGGAGTTACCAGTACAGTAACCATACCAGGAAGTATTATTTATTAAGCTACTGCTTTTCTTAATCTCAGTGAGATATTTACTGATAAACAGCTACCTACGCAGCATGTTCATGTCGTTCCTAAATGAGCTTTTATCTCTCTCCCCTCACCACAAATCAGATTCTTCTGAGGAGTTCCCAGTACATTATCCTTTCCCCTGTGTAATTACCTTAACAAGCTCAGCTGTTTTATTCTCAGAAGGTTTACTCCCTGATATACAGCTGCCTACCCTTCGTAAGTGCAGGTCCTAAATGAGCTTTTTTCTCTGTTCCCTCACCACAATCCAGATTCTTTTGGGGAGTTACCAGTACAGTAACCATACCAGGAAGTACTTAATTTATTAAGCTACTGCTTTTCTTAATCTCAGTGGAGATATTTACTGATAAACAGCTACCTACGCAGCATGTTCATGTCGTTCCTAAATGAGCTTTTATCTCTCTCCCCTCACCACAAATCAGATTCTTCTGAGGAGTTCCCAGTACATTATCCTTTCCCCTGTGTAATTACCTTAACAAGCTCCAGCTGTTTTTATTCTCAGAAGGTTTACTCCCTGATATACAGCTGCCTACCCCCTTCGTAAGTGCAGGTCCTAAATGAGCTTTTTTCTCTGTTCCCTCACCACAATCCAGATTCTTTTTGGGGAGTTACCAGTACAGTAACCATACCAGGAAGTACTTAATTTATTAAGCTACTGCTTTTCTTAATCTCAGTGGAGATATTTACTGATAAACAGCTACCTACGCAGCATGTTCATGTCGTTCCTAAATGAGCTTTTATCTCTCTCCCCTCACCACAAATCAGATTCTTCTGAGGAGTTCCCAGTACATTATCCTTTCCCTGTGTAATTACCTTAACAAGCTCCAGCTGTTTTTATTCTCAGAAGGTTTACTCCCTGATATACAGCTGCCTACCCCCTTCGTAAGTGCAGGTCCTAAATGAGCTTTTTTCTCTGTTCCCTCACCACAATCCAGATTCTTTTGGGGAGTTACCGTACAGAAACCATACCAGGAAGTACTTAATTTATTAAGCTACTGCTTTTCTAATCTCAGTGGAGATATTTACTGATAAACAGCTACCTACGCAGCATGTTCATGTCGTTCCTAAATGAGCTTTTATCTCTCTCCTCACCACAAATCAGATTCTTCTGAGGAGTTCCCAGTACATTATCCTTTCCCCTGTGTAATTACCTTAACAAGCTCCAGCTGTTTTTATTCTCAGAAGGTTTACTCCCTGATATACAGCTGCCTACCCCCTTCGTAAGTGCAGGTCCTAAATGAGCTTTTTTCTCTGTTCCCTCACCACAATCCAGATTCTTTTGCGGAGTTACCAGTACAGTAACCATACCAGGAAGTACTTAATTTATTAAGCTACTGCTTTTCTTAATCTCAGTGTAGATATTTACTGATAAACAGCTACCTACGCAGCATGTTCATGTCGTTCCTAAATGAGCTTTTATCTCTCTCCCCTCACCACAAATCAGATTCTTCTGAGGAGTTCCCAGTACATTATCCTTTCCCCTGTGTAATTACCTTAACAAGCTCCAGCTGTTTTTATTCTCAGAAGGTTTACTCCCTGATATACAGCTGCCTACCCCTTCGTAAGTGCAGGTCCTAAATGAGCTTTTTTCTCTGTTCCCTCACCACAATCCAGAATTTTTGGGGGAGATATTTACTGATAAACAGCACCTATGCAGCATGTTCATGTCGTTCCTAAATGAGCTTTTATCTCTCTCCCCTCACCACAAATCAGATTCTTCTGAGGAGTTCCCAGTACATTATCCTTTCCCCTGTGTAATTACCTTAACAAGCTCCAGCTGTTTTTATTCTCAGAAGGTTTACTCCCTGATATACAGCTGCCTACCCCCTTCGTAAGTGCAGGTCCTAAATGAGCTTTTTTCTCTGTTCCCTCACCACAATCCAGATTCTTTTGGGGAGTTACCAGTACAGTAACCATACCAGGAAGTACTTAATTTATTAAGCTACTGCTTTTCTTAATCTCAGTGGAGATATTTACTGATAAACAGCTACCTACGCAGCATGTTCATGTCGTTCCTATATGAGCTTTTATCTCTCTCCCCTCACCACAAATCGATTCTTCTGAGGAGTTCCCAGTACATTATCCTTTCCCCTGTGTAATTACCTTAACAAGCTCCAGCTGTTTTTATTCTCAGAAGGTTTACTCCCTGATATACAGCTGCCTACCCCCTTCGTAAGTGCAGGTCCTAAATGAGCTTTTTTCTCTGTTCCCTCACCACAATCCAGATTATTTTGGGGAGTTACCAGTACAGTAACCATACCAGGAAGTACTTAATTTATTAAGCTACTGCTTTCTTAATCTCAGTGGAGATATTTACTGATAAACAGCTACCTACGCAGCATGTTCATGTCGTTCCTAAATGAGCTTTTATCTCTCTCCCCTCACCACAAATCAGATTCTTCTGAGGAGTTCCCAGTACATTATCCTTTCCCCTGTGTAATTACCTTAACAAGCTCCAGCTGTTTTTATTCTCAGAAGGTTTACTCCCTGATATACGCTGCCTACCCCTTCGTAAGTGCAGGTCCTAAATGAGCTTTTTTCTCTGTTCCCTCACCACAATCCAGATTTCTTTTGGGGAGTTACCAGTACAGTAACCATACCAGGAAGTACTTAGTTTATTAAGCTACTGCTTTTCTTAATCTCAGTGGAGATATTTACTGATAAACAGCTACCTACGCAGCATGTTCATGTCGTTCCTAAATGAGCTTTTATTCTCTCCCCTCACCACAAATCAGATTCTTCTGAGGAGTTCCCAGTACATTATCCTTTCCCCTGTGTAATTACCTTAACAAGCTCCAGCTGTTTTTATTCTCAGAAGGTTTACTCCCTGATATACAGCTGCCTACCCCCTTCGTAAGTGCAGGTCCTAAATGAGCTTTTTTCTCTGTTCCCTCACCACAATCCAGATTCTTTTGCGGAGTTACCAGTACAGTAACCATACCAGGAAGTACTTAATTTAATAAGCTACTGCTTTTCTTAATCTCAGTGTAGATATTTACTGATAAACAGCTACCTACGCAGCATGTTCATGTCGTTCCTAAATGAGCTTTTATCTCTCTCCCCTCACCACAAATCAGATTCTTCTGAGGAGTTCCCAGTACATTATCCTTTCCCCTGTGTAATTACCTTAACAAGCTCCAGCTGTTTTTATTCTCAGAAGGTTTACTCCCTGATATACAGCTGCCTACCCCTTCGTAAGTGCAGGTCCTAAATGAGCTTTTTTCTCTGTTCCCTCACCACAATCCAGATTTTTTGGGGGGATATTTACTGATGAACAGCCACCTATGCAGCATGTTCATGTCGTTCTTAAATGAGCTTTTATCTCTCTCCTCTCACCACAAATCAGATTCTTCTGAGGAGTTCCCAGTACATTATCCTTTCCCCTGTGTAATTACCTTAACAAGCTCCAGCTGTTTTTATTCTCAGAAGGTTTACTCCCTGATATACAGCTGCCTACCCCCTTCGTAAGTGCAGGTCCTAAATGAGCTTTTTTCTCTGTTCCCTCACCACAATCCAGATTCTTTTGGGGAGTTACCAGTACAGTAACCATACCAGGAAGTACTTAATTTATTAAGCTACTGCTTTTCTTAATCTCAGTGGAGATATTTACTGATAAACAGCTACCTACGCAGCATGTTCATGTCGTTCCTATATGAGCTTTTATCTCTCTCCCCTCACCACAAATCCGATTCTTCTGAGGAGTTCCCAGTACATTATCCTTTCCCCTGTGTAATTACCTTAACAAGCTCCAGCTGTTTTTATTCTCAGAAGGTTTACTCCCTGATATACAGCTGCCTAACCCCTTCGTAAGTGCAGGTCCTAAATGAGCTTTTTTCTCTGTTCCCTCACCACAATCCAGAATTTTTGGGGGGATATTTACTGATGAACAGCCACCTATGCAGCATGTTCATGTCGTTCTTAAATGAGCTTTTATCTCTCTCCTCTCACCACAAATCAGATTCTTCTGAGGAGTTCCCAGTACATTATCCTTTCCCCTGTGTAATTACCTTAACAAGCTCCAGCTGTTTTTATTCTCAGAAGGTTTACTCCCTGATATACAGCTGCCTACCCCCTTCGTAAGTGCAGGTCCTAAATGAGCTTTTTTCTCTGTTCCCTCACCACAATCCAGATTCTTTTGGGGAATTACCAGTACAGTAACCATACCAGGAAGTACTTAATTTATTAAGCTAGTGCTTTTCTTCATCTCAGTGGAGATATTTACTGATAAACAGCTACCTACGCAGCATGTTCATGTCGTTCCTAAATGAGCTTTTATCTCTCTCCCCTCACCACAAATCAGATTCTTCTGAGGAGTTCCCAGTACATTATCCTTTCCCCTGTGTAATTACCTTAACAAGCTCCAGCTGTTTTTATTCTCAGAAGGTTTACTCCCTGATATACAGCTGCCTACCCCCTTCGTAAGTGCAGGTCCTAAATGAGTTTTTTCTCTGTTCCCTCACCACAATCCAGATTCTTTTGGGGAGTTACCAGTACAGTAACCATACCAGGAAGTACTTAATTTATTAAGCTACTGCTTTTATTAATCTCAGTGGAGATATTTACTGATAAACAGCTACCTACGCAGCATGTTCATGTCGTTCCTAAATGAGCTTTTATCTTTCTCCCCTCACCACAAATCAGATTCTTCTGAGGAGTTCCCAGTACATTATCCTTTCCCTGTGTAATTACCTTAACAAGCTCCAGCTGTTTTTATTCTCAGAAGGTTTACTCCCTGATATACAGCTGCCTCGCCCCTTCGTAAGTGCAGGTCCTAAATGAGCTTTTTTCTCTGTTCCCTCACCACAATCCAGATTCTTTTGGGGAGTTACCAGTACAGTAACATACCAGGAAGTACTTCATTTATTAAGCTACTGCTTTTCTTAATCTCAGTGGAGATATTTACTGATAAACAGCTACCTACGCAGCATGTTCATGTCGTTCCTAAATGAGCTTTTATCTCTCTCCCCTCACCACAAATCAGATTCTTCTGAGGAGTTCCCAGTACATTATCCTTTCCCCTGTGTAATTACCTTAACAAGCTCCAGCTGTTTTTATTCTCAGAAGGTTTACTCCCTGATATACAGCTGCCTACCCCCTTCGTAAGTGCAGGTCCTAAATGAGCTTTTTTCTCTGTTCCCTCACCACAATCCAGATTCTTTTGGGGAGTTACCAGTACAGTAACCATACCAGGAAGTACTTACTTTATTAAGCTACTGCTTTTCTTAATCTCAGTGGAGATATTTACTGATAAACAGCTACCTACGCAGCATGTTCATGTCGTTCCTAAATGAGCTTTTATCTCTCTCCCCTCACCACAAATCAGATTCTTCTGAGGAGTTCCCAGTACATTATCCTTTCCCCTGTGTAATTACCTTAACAAGCTCCAGCTGTTTTTATTCTCAGAAGGTTTACTCCCTGATATACAGCTGCCTACCCCCTTCGTAAGTGCAGGTCCTAAATGAGCTTTTTTCTCTGTTCCCTCACCACAATCCAGATTCTTTTGGGGAGTTACCAGTACAGTAACCATACCAGGAAGTACTTAATTTATTAAGCTACTGCTTTTCTTAATCTCAGTGGAGATATTTACTGATAAACAGCTACCTACGCAGCATGTTCATGTCGTTCCTAAATGAGCTTTTATCTCTCTCCCCTCACCACAAATCAGATTCTTCTGAGGAGTTCCCAGTACATTATCCTTTCCCCTGTGTAATTACCTTAACAAGCTCCAGCTGTTTTTATTCTCAGAAGGTTTACTCCCTGATATACAGCTGCCTACCCCCTTCGTAAGTGCAGGTCCTAAATGAGCTTTTTTCTCTGTTCCCTCACCACAATCCAGATCTTTTGGGGAGTTACCAGTACAGTATCCATACCAGGAAGTACTTAATTTATTAAGCTACTGCTTTTCTTAATCTCAGTGGAGATATTTACTGATAAACAGCTACCTACGCAGCATGTTCATGTCGTTCCTAAATGAGCTTTTATCTCTCTCCCCTCACCACAAATCAGATTCTTCTGAGGAGTTCCCAGTACATTATCCTTTCCCCTGTGTAATTACCTTAACAAGCTCCAGCTGTTTTTATTCTCAGAAGGTTTACTCCCTGATATACAGCTGCCTACCCCCTTCGTAAGTGCAGGTCCTAAATGAGCTTTTTTCTCTGTTCCCTCACCACAATCCAGATTCTTTTGGGGAGTTACCAGTACAGTAACCATACCAGGAAGTACTTAATTTATTAAGCTACTGCTTTTCTTAATCTCAGTGGAGATATTTACTGATAAACAGCTACCTACGCAGCATGTTCATGTCGTTCCTAAATGAGCTTTTATCTCTCTCCCCTCACCACAAATCAGATTCTTCTGAGGAGTTCCCAGTACATTATCCTTTCCCCTGTGTAATTACCTTAACAAGCTCCAGCTGTTTTTATTCTCAGAAGGTTTACTCCCTGATATACAGCTGCCTACCCCTTCGTAAGTGCAGGTCCTAAATGAGCTTTTTTCTCTGTTCCCTCACCACAATCCAGATTTTTTGGGGGGATATTTACTGATGAACAGCCACCTATGCAGCATGTTCATGTCGTTCTAAATGAGCTTTTATCTCTCTCCTCTCACCACAAATCAGATTCTTCTGAGGAGTTCCCAGTACATTATCCTTTCCCCTGTGTAATTACCTTAACAAGCTCCAGCTGTTTTTATTCTCAGAAGGTTTACTCCCTGATATACAGCTGCCTACCCCCTTCGTAAGTGCAGGTCCTAAATGAGCTTTTTTCTCTGTTCCCTCACCACAATCCAGATTCTTTTGGGGAGTTACCAGTACAGTAACCATACCAGGAAGTGCTTAATTTATTAAGCTACTGCTTTTTTAATCTCAGTGGAGATATTTACTGATAAACAGCTACCTACGCAGCATGTTCATGTCGTTCCTAAATGAGCTTTTATCTCTCTCCCCTCACCACAAATCAGATTCTTCTGAGGAGTTCCCAGTACATTATCCTTTCCCCTGTGTAATTACCTTAACAAGCTCCAGCTGTTTTTATTCTCAGAAGGTTTACTCCCTGATATACAGCTGCCTAACCCCTTCGTAAGTGCAGGTCCTAAATGAGCTTTTTTCTCTGTTCCCTCACCACAATCCAGATTTTTTGGGGGGATATTTACTGATGAACAGCCACCTATGCAGCATGTTCATGTCGTTCCTAAATGAGCTTTTATCTCTCTCCCCTCACCACAAATCAGATTCTTCTGAGGAGTTCCCAGTACATTATCCTTTCCCCTGTGTAATTACCTTAACAAGCTCCAGCTGTTTTTATTCTCAGAAGGTTTACTCCCTGATATACAGCTGCCTACCCCCTTCGTAAGTGCAGGTCCTAAATGAGCTTTTTTCTCTGTTCCCTCACCACAATCCAGATTCTTTTGGGGATTACCAGTACAGTAACCATACCAGGAAGTACTTAGTTTATTAAGCTACTGCTTTTCTTATCTCAGTGGAGATATTTACTGATAAACAGCTACCTATGCAGCATGTTCATGTCGTTCCTAAATGAGCTTTTATCTCTCTCCCTCACCACAAATCAGATTCTTCTGAGGAGTTCCCAGTACATTATCCTTTCCCCTGTGTAATTACCTTAACAAGCTCCAGCTGTTTTTATTCTCAGAAGGTTTACTCCCTGATATACAGCTGCCTACCCCCTTCGTAAGTGCAGGTCCTAAATGAGCTTTTTCTCTGTTCCCTCACCACAATCCAGACTTTTTGGGGAGTTACCAGTACAGTAACCATACCAGGAAGTACTTAATTTATTAAGCTACTGCTTTTCTTAATCTCAGTGGAGATATTTACTGATAAACAGCTACCTACGCAGCATGTTCATGTCGTTCCTAAATGAGCTTTTATCTCTCTCCCCTCACCACAAATCAGATTCTTCTGAGGAGTTCCCAGTACATTATCCTTTCCCCTGTGTAATTACCTTAACAAGCTCCAGCTGTTTTTATTCTCAGAAGGTTTACTCCCTGATATACAGCTGCCTACCCCTTCGTAAGTGCAGGTCCTAAATGAGCTTTTTTCTCTGTTCCCTCACCACAATCCAGATTTTTTGGGGGAGATATTTACTGATGAACAGCCACCTACGCAGCATGTTCATGTCGTTCCTAAATGAGCTTTTATCTCTCTCCCCTCACCACAAATCAGATTCTTCTGAGGAGTTCCCAGTACATTATCCTTTCCCCTGTGTAATTACCTTAACAAGCTCCAGCTGTTTTTATTCTCAGAAGGTTTACTCCCTGATATACAGCTGCCTACCCCCTTCGTAAGTGCAGGTCCTAAATGAGCTTTTTTCTCTGTTCCCTCACCACAATCCAGATTCTTTTGGGGAGTTACCAGTACAGTAACCATACCAGGAAGTACTTATTTATTAAGCTATGCTTTTCTTAATCTCAGTGGAGATATTTACTGATAAACAGCTACCTATGCAGCATGTTCATGTCGTTCCTAAATGAGCTTTTATCTCTCTCCCTCACCACAAATCAGATTCTTCTGAGGAGTTCCCAGTACATTATCCTTTCCCTGTGTAATTACCTTAACAAGCTCCAGCTGTTTTTATTCTCAGAAGGTTTACTCCCTGATATACAGCTGCCTACCCCCTTCGTAAGTGCAGGTCCTAAATGAGCTTTTTTCTCTGTTCCCTCACCACAATCCAGATTATTTTGGGGAGTTACCAGTACAGTAACCATACCAGGAAGTACTTAATTTATTAAGCTACTGCTTTTCTTAATCTCAGTGAGATATTTACTGATAAACAGCTACCTACGCAGCATGTTCATGTCGTTCTTAAATGAGCTTTTATCTCTCTCCCCTCACCACAAATCAGATTCTTCTGAGGAGTTCCCAGTACATTATCCTTTCCCCTGTGTAATTACCTTAACAAGCTCCAGCTGTTTTTATTCTCAGAAGGTTTACTCCCTGATATACAGCTGCCTACCCCCTTCGTAAGTGCAGGTCCTAAATGAGCTTTTTTCTCTGTTCCCTCACCACAATCCAGATTCTTTTGGGGAGTTACCAGTACAGTAACCATACCAGGAAGTACTTAGTTTATTAAGCTACTGCTTTTCTTAATCTCAGTGGAGATATTTACTGATAAACAGCTACCTACGCAGCATGTTCATGTCGTTCCTAAATGAGCTTTTATCTCTCTCCCCTCACCACAAATCAGATTCTTCTGAGGAGTTCCCAGTACATTATCCTTTCCCCTGTGTAATTACCTTAACAAGCTCCAGCTGTTTTTATTCTCAGAAGGTTTACTCCCTGATATACAGCTGCCTACCCCCTTCGTAAGTGCAGGTCCTAAATGAGCTTTTTTCTCTGTTCCCTCACCACAATCCAGATTCTTTTGGGGAGTTACCAGTACAGTAACCATACCAGGAAGTACTTAATTTATTAAGCTACTGCTTTTCTTAATCTCAGTGGAGATATTTACTGATAAACAGCTACCTACGCAGCATGTTCATGTCGTTCCTAAATGAGCTTTTATCTCTCTCCCCTCACCACAAATCAGATTCTTCTGAGGAGTTCCCAGTACATTATCCTTTCCCCTGTGTAATTACCTTAACAAGCTCCAGCTGTTTTTATTCTCAGAAGGTTTACTCCCTGATATACAGCTGCCTACCCCCTTCGTAAGTGCAGGTCCTAAATGAGCTTTTTTCTCTGTTCCCTCACCACAATCCAGATTTTTTGGGGGAGATATTTACTGACTGAACAGCCACCTATGCAGCATGTTCATGTCGTTCTAAATGAGCTTTTATCTCTCTCCCCTCACCACAAATCAGATTCTTCTGAGGAGTTCCCAGTACATTATCCTTTCCCCTGTGTAATTACCTTAACAAGCTCCAGCTGTTTTTATTCTCAGAAGGTTTACTCCCTGATATACAGCTGCCTACCCCCTTCGTAAGTGCAGGTCCTAAATGAGCTTTTTTCTCTGTTCCCTCACCACAATCCAGATTCTTTTGGGGATTACAGTACAGTACCATACCAGGAAGTACTTAGTTTATTAAGCTACTGCTTTCTTATCTCAGTGGAGATATTTACTGATAAACAGCTACCTATGCAGCATGTTCATGTCGTTCCTAAATGAGCTTTTATCTCTCTCCTCTCACCACAAATCAGATTCTTCTGAGGAGTTCCCAGTACATTATCCTTTCCCCTGTGTAATTACCTTAACAAGCTCCAGCTGTTTTTATTCTCAGAAGGTTTACTCCCTGATATACAGCTGCCTACCCCCTTCGTAAGTGCAGGTCCTAAATGAGCTTTTTCTCTGTTCCCTCACCACAATCCAGATTTTTTGGGGAGTTACCAGTACAGTAACCATACCAGGAAGTACTTAATTTATTAAGCTACTGCTTTTCTTAATCTCAGTGGAGATATTTACTGATAAACAGCTACCTACGCAGCATGTTCATGTCGTTCCTAAATGAGCTTTTATCTCTCTCCCCTCACCACAAATCAGATTCTTCTGAGGAGTTCCCAGTACATTATCCTTTCCCCTGTGTAATTACCTTAACAAGCTCCAGCTGTTTTTATTCTCAGAAGGTTTACTCCCTGATATACAGCTGCCTACCCCCTTCGTAAGTGCAGGTCCTAAATGAGCTTTTTTCTCTGTTCCCTCACCACAATCCAGATTTTTTGGGGGGATATTTACTGATGAACAGCCACCTATGCAGCATGTTCATGTCGTTCCTAAATGAGCTTTTATCTCTCTCCCTCACCACAAATCAGATTCTTCTGAGGAGTTCCCAGTACATTATCCTTTCCCCTGTGTAATTACCTTAACAAGCTCCAGCTGTTTTTATTCTCAGAAGGTTTACTCCCTGATATACAGCTGCCTACCCCCTTCGTAAGTGCAGGTCCTAAATGAGCTTTTTTCTCTGTTCCCTCACCACAATCCAGATTCTTTTGGGGAGTTACCAGTACAGTAACCATACCAGGAAGTACTTATTTATTAAGCTACTGCTTTTCTTAATCTCAGTGGAGATATTTACTGATAAACAGCTACCTATGCAGCATGTTCATGTCGTTCCTAAATGAGCTTTTATCTCTCTCCCTCACCACAAATCAGATTCTTCTGAGGAGTTCCCAGTACATTATCCTTTCCCCTGTGTAATTACCTTAACAAGCTCCAGCTGTTTTTATTCTCAGAAGGTTTACTCCCTGATATACAGCTGCCTACCCCCTTCGTAAGTGCAGGTCCTAAATGAGCTTTTTTCTCTGTTCCCTCACCACAATCCAGATTCTTTTGGGGAGTTACCAGTACAGTAACCATACCAGGAAGTATTTACTTTATTAAGCTACTGCTTTTCTTAATCTCAGTGGAGATATTTACTGATAAACAGCTACCTACGCAGCATGTTCATGTCGTTCTAAATGAGCTTTTATCTCTCTCCCCTCACCACAAATCAGATTCTTCTGAGGAGTTCCCAGTACATTATCCTTTCCCCTGTGTAATTACCTTAACAAGCTCCAGCTGTTTTTATTCTCAGAAGGTTTACTCCCTGATATACAGCTGCCTACCCCCTTCGTAAGTGCAGGTCCTAAATGAGCTTTTTTCTCTGTTCCCTCACCACAATCCAGATTCTTTTGGGGAGTTACCAGTACAGTAACCATACCAGGAAGTACTTAATTTATTAAGCTACTGCTTTTCTTAATCTCAGTGGAGATATTTACTGATAAACAGCTACCTACGCAGCATGTTCATGTCGTTCCTAAATGAGCTTTTATCTCTCTCCCCTCACCACAAATCAGATTCTTCTGAGGAGTTCCCAGTACATTATCCTTTCCCCTGTGTAATTACCTTAACAAGCTCCAGCTGTTTTTATTCTCAGAAGGTTTACTCCCTGATATACAGCTGCCTACCCCCTTCGTAAGTGCAGGTCCTAAATGAGCTTTTTTCTCTGTTCCCTCACCACAATCCAGATTCTTTTGGGGAGTTACCAGTACAGTAACCATACCAGGAAGTACTTAATTTATTAAGCTACTGCTTTTCTTAATCTCAGTGGAGATATTTACTGATAAACAGCTACCTACGCAGCATGTTCATGTCGTTCCTAAATGAGCTTTTATCTCTCTCCCCTCACCACAAATCAGATTCTTCTGAGGAGTTCCCAGTACATTATCCTTTCCCCTGTGTAATTACCTTAACAAGCTCCAGCTGTTTTTATTCTCAGAAGGTTTACTCCCTGATATACAGCTGCCTACCCCCTTCGTAAGTGCAGGTCCTAAATGAGCTTTTTTCTCTGTTCCCTCACCACAATCCAGATTTTTTGGGGGGATATTTACTGACTGAACAGCCACCTATGCAGCATGTTCATGTCGTTCTAAATGAGCTTTTATCTCTCTCCTCTCACCACAAATCAGATTCTTCTGAGGAGTTCCCAGTACATTATCCTTTCCCCTGTGTAATTACCTTAACAAGCTCCAGCTGTTTTTATTCTCAGAAGGTTTACTCCCTGATATACAGCTGCCTACCCCTTCGTAAGTGCAGGTCCTAAATGAGCTTTTTTCTCTGTTCCCTCACCACAATCCAGATTTTTTGGGGAGTTACCAGTACAGTAACCATACCAGGAAGTACTTAATTTATTAAGCTACTGCTTTTCTTAATCTCAGTGGAGATATTTACTGATAAACAGCTACCTACGCAGCATGTTCATGTCGTTCTAAATGAGCTTTTATCTCTCTCCCCTCACCACAAATCAGATTCTTCTGAGGAGTTCCCAGTACATTATCCTTTCCCCTGTGTAATTACCTTAACAAGCTCCAGCTGTTTTTATTCTCAGAAGGTTTACTCCCTGATATACAGCTGCCTACCCCCTTCGTAAGTGCAGGTCCTAAATGAGCTTTTTTCTCTGTTCCCTCACCACAATCCAGATTCTTTTGCGGAGTTACCAGTACAGTAACCATACCAGGAAGTACTTAATTTATTAAGCTACTGCTTTTCTTAATCTCAGTGGAGATATTTACTGATAAACAGCTACCTACGCAGCATGTTCATGTCGTTCCTAAATGAGCTTTTATCTCTCTCCCCTCACCACAAATCAGATTCTTCTGAGGAGTTCCCAGTACATTATCCTTTCCCCTGTGTAATTACCTTAACAAGCTCCAGCTGTTTTTATTCTCAGAAGGTTTACTCCCTGATATACAGCTGCCTACCCCTTCGTAAGTGCAGGTCCTAAATGAGCTTTTTTCTCTGTTCCCTCACCACAATCCAGATTTTTGGGGGGATATTTACTGATGAACAGCTACCTATGCAGCATGTTCATGTCGTTCCTAAATGAGCTTTTATCTCTCTCCTCTCACCACAAATCAGATTCTTCTGAGGAGTTCCCAGTACATTATCCTTTCCCCTGTGTAATTACCTTAACAAGCTCCAGCTGTTTTTATTCTCAGAAGGTTTACTCCCTGATATACAGCTGCCTACCCCCTTCGTAAGTGCAGGTCCTAAATGAGCTTTTTTCTCTGTTCCCTCACCACAATCCAGATTCTTTTGGGGAGATACCAGTACAGTAACCATACCAGGAAGCTTAATTTATTAAGCTACTGCTTTTCTTAATCTCAGTGGAGATATTTACTGATAAACAGCTACCTACGCAGCATGTTCATGTCGTTCCTAAATGAGCTTTTATCTCTCTCCCCTCACCACAAATCAGATTCTTCTGAGGAGTTCCCAGTACATTATCCTTTCCCCTGTGTAATTACCTTAACAAGCTCCAGCTGTTTTTATTCTCAGAAGGTTTACTCCCTGATATACAGCTGCCTACCCCCTTCGTAAGTGCAGGTCCTAAATGAGCTTTTTTCTCTGTTCCCTCACCAGTACAATACCAGAATTTTTGGGTGGAGATATTTACTGATAAACAGCTACCTATGCAGCATGTTCATGTCGTTCCTAAATGAGCTTTTATCTCTCTCCCCTCACCACAAATCAGATTCTTCTGAGGAGTTCCCAGTACATTATCCTTTCCCCTGTGTAATTACCTTAACAAGCTCCAGCTGTTTTTATTCTCAGAAGGTTTACTCCCTGATATACAGCTGCCTACCCCCTTCGTAAGTGCAGGTCCTAAATGAGCTTTTTTCTCTGTTCCCTCACCACAATCCAGATTCTTTTGGGGATTACCAGTACAGTAACCATACCAGGAAGTACTTAATTTATTAAGCTAGTGCTTTTCTTCATCTCAGTGGAGATATTTACTGATAAACAGCTACCTACGCAGCATGTTCATGTCGTTCCTAAATGAGCTTTTATCTCTCTCCCCTCACCACAAATCAGATTCTTCTGAGGAGTTCCCAGTACATTATCCTTTCCCCTGTGTAATTACCTTAACAAGCTCCAGCTGTTTTTATTCTCAGAAGGTTTACTCCCTGATATACAGCTGCCTACCCCCTTCGTAAGTGCAGGTCCTAAATGAGCTTTTTTCTCTGTTCCCTCACCACAATCCAGATTCTTTTGGGGAGTTACCAGTACAGTAACCATACCAGGAAGTACTTAATTTATTAAGCTACTGCTTTTCTTAATCTCAGTGGAGATATTTACTGATAAACAGCTACCTACGCAGCATGTTCATGTCGTTACTAAATGAGCTTTTATCTCTCTCCCCTCACCACAAATCAGATTCTTCTGAGGAGTTCCCAGTACATTATCCTTTCCCCTGTGTAATTACCTTAACAAGCTCCAGCTGTTTTTATTCTCAGAAGGTTTACTCCCTGATATACAGCTGCCTACCCCTTCGTAAGTGCAGGTCCTAAATGAGCTTTTTTCTCTGTTCCCTCACCACAATCCAGATTTTTTGGGGGGATATTTACTGATGAACAGCCTACCTACGCAGCATGTTCATGTCGTTCTAAATGAGCTTTTATCTCTCTCCCTCACCACAAATCAGATTCTTCTGAGGAGTTCCCAGTACATTATCCTTTCCCCTGTGTAATTACCTTAACAAGCTCCAGCTGTTTTTATTCTCAGAAGGTTTACTCCCTGATATACAGCTGCCTACCCCTTCGTAAGTGCAGGTCCTAAATGAGCTTTTTTCTCTGTTCCCTCACCACAATCCAGATTCTTTTGGGGAGTTACCAGTACAGTAATCATACCAGGAAGTACTTATTTATTAAGCTACTGCTTTTCTTAATCTCAGTGGAGATATTTACTGATAAACAGCTACCTACGCAGCATGTTCATGTCGTTCCTTAAAGAGCTTTTATCTCTCTCCCCTCACCACAAATCAGATTCTTCTGAGGAGTTCCCAGTACATTATCCTTTCCCCTGTGTAATTACCTTAACAAGCTCCAGCTGTTTTTATTCTCAGAAGGTTTACTCCCTGATATACAGCTGCCTACCCCCTTCGTAAGTGCAGGTCCTAAATGAGCTTTTTTCTCTGTTCCCTCACCACAATCCAGATTCTTTTGGGAGTTACCAGTACAGTAACCATACCAGGAAGTACTTAATTTATAAGCTACTGCTTTTCTTAATCTCAGTGAGATATTTACTGATAAACAGCTACCTACGCAGCATGTTCATGTCGTTCCTAAATGAGCTTTTATCTCTCTCCCCTCACCACAAATCAGATTCTTCTGAGGAGTTCCCAGTACATTATCCTTTCCCCTGTGTAATTACCTTAACAAGCTCCAGCTGTTTTTATTCTCAGAAGGTTTACTCCCTGATATACAGCTGCCTACCCCCTTCGTAAGTGCAGGTCCTAAATGAGCTTTTTTCTCTGTTCCCTCACCAGTACAATACCAGGAAGAATTTATTGCTACTGCTTTTCTTAATCTCAGTGGAGATATTTACTGATAAACAGCTACCTACGCAGCATGTTCATGTCGTTCCTAAATGAGCTTTTATCTCTCTCCCCTCACCACAAATCAGATTCTTCTGAGGAGTTCCCAGTACATTATCCTTTCCCCTGTGTAATTACCTTAACAAGCTCCAGCTGTTTTTATTCTCAGAAGGTTTACTCCCTGATATACAGCTGCCTACCCCCTTCGTAAGTGCAGGTCCTAAATGAGCTTTTTTCTCTGTTCCCTCACCACAATCCAGATTCTTTTGGGGAGATACCAGTACAGTAACCATACCAGGAAGCTTAATTTATTAAGCTACTGCTTTTCTTAATCTCAGTGGAGATATTTACTGATAAACAGCTACCTACGCAGCATGTTCATGTCGTTCCTAAATGAGCTTTTATCTCTCTCCCCTCACCACAAATCAGATTCTTCTGAGGAGTTCCCAGTACATTATCCTTTCCCCTGTGTAATTACCTTAACAAGCTCCAGCTGTTTTTATTCTCAGAAGGTTTACTCCCTGATATACAGCTGCCTACCCCCTTCGTAAGTGCAGGTCCTAAATGAGCTTTTTTCTCTGTTCCCTCGGAGTTACCAGTACAGTAACCATACCAGGAAGAATTTTTGCTACTGCTTTTCTTAATCTCAGTGGAGATATTTACTGATAAACAGCTACCTACGCAGCATGTTCATGTCGTTCCTAAATGAGCTTTTATCTCTCTCCCTCACCACAAATCAGATTCTTCTGAGGAGTTCCCAGTACATTATCCTTTCCCCTGTGTAATTACCTTAACAAGCTCCAGCTGTTTTTATTCTCAGAAGGTTTACTCCCTGATATACAGCTGCCTACCCCCTTCGTAAGTGCAGGTCCTAAATGAGCTTTTTTCTCTGTTCCCTCACCACAATCCAGATTCTTTTGGGGAGTTACCAGTACAGTAACCATACCAGGAAGTACTTAATTTATTAAGCTACTGCTTTTCTTAATCTCAGTGGAGATATTTACTGATAAACAGCTACCTACGCAGCATGTTCATGTCGTTCCTAAATGAGCTTTTATCTCTCTCCCCTCACCACAAATCAGATTCTTCTGAGGAGTTCCCAGTACATTATCCTTTCCCCTGTGTAATTACCTTAACAAGCTCCAGCTGTTTTTATTCTCAGAAGTTTACTCCCTGATATACAGCTGCCTACCCCTTCGTAAGTGCAGGTCCTAAATGAGCTTTTTTCTCTGTTCCCTCACCACAATCCAGATTCTTTTGGGGAGTTACCAATACAGTAACCATACCAAGAAGTACTTAATTTATTAAGCTACTGCTTTTTTAATCTCAGTGGAGATATTTATGATAAACAGCTACCTACGCAGCATGTTCATGTCGTTCCTAAATGAGCTTTTATCTCTCTCCCTCACCACAAATCAGATTCTTCTGAGGAGTTCCCAGTACATTATCCTTTCCCCTGTGTAATTACCTTAACAAGCTCCAGCTGTTTTTATTCTCAGAAGGTTTACTCCCTGATATACAGCTGCCTACCCCCTTCGTAAGTGCAGGTCCTAAATGAGCTTTTTTCTCTGTTCCCTCACCACAATCCAGATTCTTTTGGGGAGTTACCAGTACAGTAACATACCAGGAAGTACTTAATTTATTAAGCTACTGCTTTTCTTAATCTCAGTGGAGATATTTACTGATAAACAGCTACCTACGCAGCATGTTCATGTCGTTCCTAAATGAGCTTTTATCTCTCTCCCCTCACCACAAATCAGATTCTTCTGAGGAGTTCCCAGTACATTATCCTTTCCCCTGTGTAATTACCTTAACAAGCTCCAGCTGTTTTTATTCTCAGAAGGTTTACTCCCTGATATACAGCTGCCTACCCCCTTCGTAAGTGCAGGTCCTAAATGAGCTTTTTTCTCTGTTCCCTCACCACAA
Organism: Perognathus longimembris pacificus; assembly: GCF_023159225.1. Lineage (NCBI taxonomy): Eukaryota > Metazoa > Chordata > Mammalia > Rodentia > Heteromyidae > Perognathus > Perognathus longimembris. The sequence continues at coordinate 13,566 of NW_025957179.1, read as the reverse complement.
TCCAGATTCTTTTGGGGAGTTACCAGTACAGTAACCATACCAGGAAGTACTTACTTTATTAAGCTACTGCTTTTCTTAATCTCAGTGGAGATATTTACTGATAAACAGCTACCTACGCAGCATGTTCATGTCGTTCCTAAATGAGCTTTTATCTCTCTCCCCTCACCACAAATCAGATTCTTCTGAGGAGTTCCCAGTACATTATCCTTTCCCCTGTGTAATTACCTTAACAAGCTCCAGCTGTTTTTATTCTCAGAAGGTTTACTCCCTGATATACAGCTGCCTACCCCCTTCGTAAGTGCAGGTCCTAAATGAGCTTTTTTCTCTGTTCCCTCACCACAATCCAGATTCTTTTGGGGAGTTACCAGTACAGTAACCATACCAGGAAGTACTTAATTTATTAAGCTACTGCTTTTCTTAATCTCAGTGGAGATATTTACTGATAAACAGCTACCTACGCAGCATGTTCATGTCGTTCCTAAATGAGCTTTTATCTCTCTCCCCTCACCACAAATCAGATTCTTCTGAGGAGTTCCCAGTACATTATCCTTTCCCCTGTGTAATTACCTTAACAAGCTCCAGCTGTTTTTATTCTCAGAAGGTTTACTCCCTGATATACAGCTGCCTACCCCCTTCGTAAGTGCAGGTCCTAAATGAGCTTTTTTCTCTGTTCCCTCACCACAATCCAGATCTTTTGGGGAGTTACCAGTACAGTATCCATACCAGGAAGTACTTAATTTATTAAGCTACTGCTTTTCTTAATCTCAGTGGAGATATTTACTGATAAACAGCTACCTACGCAGCATGTTCATGTCGTTCCTAAATGAGCTTTTATCTCTCTCCCCTCACCACAAATCAGATTCTTCTGAGGAGTTCCCAGTACATTATCCTTTCCCCTGTGTAATTACCTTAACAAGCTCCAGCTGTTTTTATTCTCAGAAGTTTTACTCCCTGATATACAGCTGCCTACCCCCTTCGTAAGTGCAGGTCCTAAATGAGCTTTTTTCTCTGTTCCCTCACCACAATCCAGATTCTTTTGCGGAGTTACCAGTACAGTAACCATACCAGGAAGTACTTAATTTATTGAGCTACTGCTTTTCTTAATCTCAGTGGAGATATTTACTGATAAACAGCTACCTACGCAGCATGTTCATGTCGTTCCTAAATGAGCTTTTATCTCTCTCCCCTCACCACAAATCAGATTCTTCTGAGGAGTTCCCAGTACATTATCCTTTCCCCTGTGTAATTACCTTAACAAGCTCCAGCTGTTTTTATTCTCAGAAGGTTTACTCCCTGATATACAGCTGCCTACCCCCTTCGTAATGCAGGTCCTAAATGAGCTTTTTTCTCTGTTCCCTCACCACAATCCAGATTCTTTTGGGAGTTACCAGTACAGTAACCATACCAGGAAGTACTTAATTTATTAAGCTACTGCTTTTCTTAATCTCAGTGGAGATATTTACTGATAAACAGCTACCTACGCAGCATGTTCATGTCGTTCCTAAATGAGCTTTTATCTCTCTCCCCTCACCACAAATCAGATTCTTCTGAGGAGTTCCCAGTACATTATCCTTTCCCCTGTGTAATTACCTTAACAAGCTCCAGCTGTTTTTATTCTCAGAAGGTTTACTCCCTGATATACAGCTGCCTACCCCTTCGTAAGTGCAGGTCCTAAATGAGCTTTTTTCTCTGTTCCCTCACCACAATCCAGATTTTTTGGGGAGATATTTACTTAATTTATTAAGCTACTGAACAGCCTACCTACGCAGCATGTTCATGTCGTTCCTAAATGAGCTTTTATCTCTCTCCCTCACCACAAATCAGATTCTTCTGAGGAGTTCCCAGTACATTATCCTTTCCCCTGTGTAATTACCTTAACAAGCTCCAGCTGTTTTTATTCTCAGAAGGTTTACTCCCTGATATACAGCTGCCTACCCCCTTCGTAAGTGCAGGTCCTAAATGAGCTTTTTTCTCTGTTCCCTCACCACAATCCAGATTCTTTTGGGGAGATACCAGTACAGTAACCATACCAGGAAGTACTTAATTTATTAAGCTACTGCTTTTCTTAATCTCAGTGGAGATATTTACTGATAAACAGCTACCTACGCACCATGTTCATGTCGTTCCTAAATGAGCTTTTATCTCTCTCCCCTCACCACAAATCAGATTCTTCTGAGGAGTTCCCAGTACATTATCCTTTCCCCTGTGTAATTACCTTAACAAGCTCCAGCTGTTTTTATTCTCAGAAGGTTTACTCCCTGATATACAGCTGCCTACCCCCTTCGTAAGTGCAGGTCCTAAATGAGCTTTTTTCTCTGTTCCCTCACCACAATCCAGATTCTTTTGGGGGGGATATTTACTGACTGAACAGCTACCTACGCAGCATGTTCATGTCGTTCTTAAATGAGCTTTTATCTCTCTCCCCTCACCACAAATCAGATTCTTCTGAGGAGTTCCCAGTACATTATCCTTTCCCCTGTGTAATTACCTTAACAAGCTCCAGCTGTTTTTATTCTCAGAAGGTTTACTCCCTGATATACAGCTGCCTACCCCCTTCGTAAGTGCAGGTCCTAAATGAGCTTTTTTCTCTGTTCCCTCACCACAATCCAGATTCTTTTGGGGAGTTACCAGTACAGTAACCATACCAGGAAGTACTTAGTTTATTAAGCTACTGCTTTTCTTAATCTCAGTGGAGATATTTACTGATAAACAGCTACCTACGCAGCATGTTCATGTCGTTCCTAAATGAGCTTTTATCTCTCTCCTCTCACCACAAATCAGATTCTTCTGAGGAGTTCCCAGTACATTATCCTTTCCCCTGTGTAATTACCTTAACAAGCTCCAGCTGTTTTTATTCTCAGAAGGTTTACTCCCTGATATACAGCTGCCTACCCCCTTCGTAAGTGCAGGTCCTAAATGAGCTTTTTTCTCTGTTCCCTCACCACAATCCAGATTCTTTTGGGGAGTTACCAGTACAGTAACCATACCAGGAAGTACTTAATTTATTAAGCTACTGCTTTTCTTAATCTCAGTGGAGATATTTACTGATAAACAGCTACCTACGCAGCATGTTCATGTCGTTCCTAAATGAGCTTTTATCTCTCTCCCCTCACCACAAATCCGATTCTTCTGAGGAGTTCCCAGTACATTATCCTTTCCCCTGTGTAATTACCTTAACAAGCTCCAGCTGTTTTTATTCTCAGAAGGTTTACTCCCTGATATACAGCTGCCTAACCCCTTCGTAAGTGCAGGTCCTAAATGAGCTTTTTTCTCTGTTCCCTCACCACAATCCAGATTTTTTGGGGGGATATTTACTGATGAACAGCCACCTATGCAGCATGTTCATGTCGTTCCTAAATGAGCTTTTATCTCTCTCCTCTCACCACAAATCAGATTCTTCTGAGGAGTTCCCAGTACATTATCCTTTCCCCTGTGTAATTACCTTAACAAGCTCCAGCTGTTTTTATTCTCAGAAGGTTTACTCCCTGATATACAGCTGCCTACCCCCTTCGTAATGGGCAGGTCCTAAATGAGCTTTTTTCTCTGTTCCCTCACCACAATCCAGATTCTTTTGGGGAGTTACCAGTACAGTAACCATACCAGGAAGTACTTAATTTATTAAGCTACTGCTTTTCTTAATCTCAGTGGAGATATTTACTGATAAACAGCTACCTACGCAGCATGTTCATGTCGTTCCTAAATGAGCTTTTATCTCTCTCCCCTCACCACAAATCAGATTCTTCTGAGGAGTTCCCAGTACATTATCCTTTCCCCTGTGTAATTACCTTAACAAGCTCCAGCTGTTTTTATTCTCAGAAGGTTTACTCCCTGATATACAGCTGCCTACCCCCTTCGTAAGTGCAGGTCCTAAATGAGCTTTTTTCTCTGTTCCCTCACCACAATCCAGATTCTTTTGGGGAGTTACCAGTACAGTAACCATACCAGGAAGTACTTAATTTATTAAGCTACTGCTTTTCTTAATCTCAGTGGAGATATTTACTGATAAACAGCTACCTACGCAGCATGTTCATGTCGTTCCTAAATGAGCTTTTATCTCTCTCCCCTCACCACAAATCAGATTCTTCTGAGGAGTTCCCAGTACATTATCCTTTCCCCTGTGTAATTACCTTAACAAGCTCCAGCTGTTTTTATTCTCAGAAGGTTTACTCCCTGATATACAGCTGCCTACCCCCTTCGTAAGTGCAGGTCCTAAATGAGCTTTTTTCTCTGTTCCCTCACCACAATCCAGATTCTTTTGGGGAGTTACCAGTACAGTAACCATACCAGGAAGTACTTAATTTATTAAGCTACTGCTTTTCTTAATCTCAGTGGAGATATTTACTGATAAACAGCTACCTACGCAGCATGTTCATGTCGTTCCTAAATGAGCTTTTATCTCTCTCCCCTCACCACAAATCAGATTCTTCTGAGGAGTTCCCAGTACATTATCCTTTCCCCTGTGTAATTACCTTAACAAGCTCCAGCTGTTTTTATTCTCAGAAGGTTTACTCCCTGATATACAGCTGCCTACCCCCTTCGTAAGTGCAGGTCCTAAATGAGCTTTTTTCTCTGTTCCCTCACCACAATCCAGATTCTTTTGGGGAGTTACCAGTACAGTAACCATACCAGGAAGTATTTAATTTATTAAGCTACTGCTTTTCTTAATCTCAGTGAGATATTTACTGATAAACAGCTACCTACGCAGCATGTTCATGTCGTTCTTAAATGAGCTTTTATCTCTCTCCCCTCACCACAAATCAGATTCTTCTGAGGAGTTCCCAGTACATTATCCTTTCCCCTGTGTAATTACCTTAACAAGCTCCAGCTGTTTTTATTCTCAGAAGGTTTACTCCCTGATATACAGCTGCCTACCCCCTTCGTAAGTGCAGGTCCTAAATTAGCTTTTTTCTCTGTTCCCTCACCACAATCCAGATTCTTTTGGGGAGTTACCAGTACAGTATCCATACCAGGAAGTACTTAGTTTATTAAGCTACTGCTTTTCTTAATCTCAGTGGAGATATTTACTGATAAACAGCTACCTACGCAGCATGTTCATGTCGTTCCTAAATGAGCTTTTATCTCTCTCCCCTCACCACAAATCAGATTCTTCTGAGGAGTTCCCAGTACATTATCCTTTCCCCTGTGTAATTACCTTAACAAGCTCCAGCTGTTTTTATTCTCAGAAGGTTTACTCCCTGATATACAGCTGCCTACCCCCTTCGTAAGTGCAGGTCCTAAATGAGCTTTTTTCTCTGTTCCCTCACCACAATCCAGATTCTTTTGGGGAGTTACCAGTACAGTAACCATACCAGGAAGTACTTAATTTATTAAGCTACTGCTTTTCTTAATCTCAGTGGAGATATTTACTGATAAACAGCTACCTACGCAGCATGTTCATGTCGTTCTTAAATGAGCTTTTATCTCTCTCCCCTCACCACAAATCCGATTCTTCTGAGGAGTTCCCAGTACATTATCCTTTCCCCTGTGTAATTACCTTAACAAGCTCCAGCTGTTTTTATTCTCAGAAGGTTTACTCCCTGATATACAGCTGCCTAACCCCTTCGTAAGTGCAGGTCCTAAATGAGCTTTTTTCTCTGTTCCCTCACCACAATCCAGATTTTTTGGGGGGATATTTACTGATGAACAGCCACCTATGCAGCATGTTCATGTCGTTCCTAAATGAGCTTTTATCTCTCTCCTCTCACCACAAATCAGATTCTTCTGAGGAGTTCCCAGTACATTATCCTTTCCCCTGTGTAATTTCCTTAGCAAGCTCCAGCTGTTTTTATTCTCAGAAGGTTTACTCCCTGATATACAGCTGCCTAACCCCTTCGTAAGTGCAAGTCCTAAATGAGCATTTTTCTCTGTTCCCTCACCACAATCCAGATTCTTTTGGGGAGTTACCAGTACAGTAACCATACCAGGATGTACTTAATTTATTAAGCTACTGCTTTTCTTAATCTCAGTGGAGATATTTACTGATAAACAGCTACCTACGCAGCATGTTCATGTCGTACATATATGAGCTTTTATCTCTCTCCCCTCACCACAAATCCGATTCTTCTGAGGAGTTCCCAGTACATTATCCTTTCCCCTGTGTAATTACCTTAACAAGCTCCAGCTGTTTTTATTCTCAGAAGGTTTACTCCCTGATATACAGCTGCCTAAACCCTTCGTAAGTGCAGGTCCTAAATGAGCTTTTTTCTCTGTTCCCTCACCACAATCCAGATTTTTTGGGGGGATATTTACTGATGAACAGCCACCTATGCAGCATGTTCATGTCGTTCCTAAATGAGCTTTTATCTCTCTCCTCTCACCACAAATCAGATTCTTCTGAGGAGTTCCCAGTACATTATCCTTTCCCCTGTGTAATTACCTTAACAAGCTCTAGCTGCTTTTATTCTCAGAAGGTTTACTCCCTGATATACAGCTGCCTACCCCCTTCGTAAGTGCAGGTCCTAAATGAGCTTTTTTCTCTGTTCCCTCACCACAATCCAGATTCTTTTGGAGAGTTTCCAGTACAGTAACCATACCAGGAAGTATTTAATTTATTAAGCTACTGCTTTTCTTAATCTCAGTGTAGATATTTACTGATAAACAGCTACCTACGCAGCATGTTCATGTCGTTCCTAAATGAGCTTTTATCTCTCTCCCCTCGCCACAAATCAGATTCTTCTGAGGAGTTCCCAGTACATTATCCTTTCCCCTGTGTAATTACCTTAACAAGCTCGAACTGTTTCTATTCTCAGACGGTTTACACCCTGATATACAGCTGTCTACTCCTTTCGTAAGTGCTGGTCCTAAATGAGCTTTTTTCTCTGTTCCCTCACCACAATCCAGATTCTTTTGGGGAGTTACCAGTACAGTAACCATACCAGGAAGTACTTAATTTATTAAGCTACTGCTTTTCTTAATCTGAGTGGAGATATTTACTGATAAACACCTACCTACGCAGCATGTTCATGTCGTTCCTAAATGACCTTTTATCTCTCTCCTCTCACCACAAATCAGATTCTTCTGAGGAGTTCCCAGTACATTATCCTTTCCCATGTGTAATTACCTTAACAAGCTACAGCTGTTTTTATTCTCAGAAGGTTTACTCCCTGATATACAGCTGCCTACCCCCTTCGTAAGTGCAGGTCCTAAATAGCTTTTTTCTCTGTTCCCTCACCACAATCCAGATTCTTTTGGGGAGTTACCAGTACAGTATCCATACCAGGAAGTACTTAATTTATTAAGCTACTGCTTTTCTTAATCTCAGTGGAGATATTTACTGATAAACAGCTACCTACGCAGCATGTTCATGTCGTTCCTAAATGAGCTTTTATCTCTCTCCCCTCACCACAAATCCGATTCTTCTGAGGAGTTCCCAGTACATTATCCTTTCCCCTGTGTAATTACCTTAACAAGCTCCAGCTGTTTTTATTCTCAGATGGTTTACTCCCTGATATACAGCTGCCTAACCCCTTCGTAAGTGCAGGTCCTAAATGAGCTTTTTTCTCTGTTCCCTCACCACAATCCAGATTTTTTGGGGGGATATTTACTGATGAACAGCCACCTATGCAGCATGTTCATGTCGTTCTTAAATGAGCTTTTATCTCTCCCCTCACCACAAATCAGATTCTTCTGAGGAGTTCCCAGTACATTATCCTTTCCCCTGTGTAATTACCTTAACAAGCTCCAGCTGTTTTTATTCTCAGAAGGTTTACTCCCTGATATACAGCTGCCTACCCCCTTCGTAAGTGCAGGTCCTAAATGAGCTTTTTTCTCTGTTCCCTCACCACAATCCAGATTCTTTTGGGGAGTTACCAGTACAGTAACCATACCAGGAAGTACTTAATTTATTAAGCTACTGCTTTTCTTAATCTCAGTGGAGATATTTACTGATAAACAGCTACCTACGCAGCATGTTCATGTCGTTCCTAAATGAGCTTTTATCTCTCTCCCCTCACCACAAATCAGATTCTTCTGAGGAGTTCCCAGTACATTATCCTTTCCCCTGTGTAATTACCTTAACAAGCTCCAGCTGTTTTTATTCTCAGAAGGTTTACTCCCTGATATACAGCTGCCTAACCCCTTCGTAAGTGCAGGTCCTAAATGAGCATTTTTCTCTGTTCCCTCACCACAATCCAGATTCTTTTGGGGAGTTACCAGTACAGTAACCATACCAGGATGTACTTAATTTATTAAGCTACTGCTTTTCTTAATCTCAGTGGAGATATTTACTGATAAACAGCTACCTACGCAGCATGTTCATGTCGTACATATATGAGCTTTTATCTCTCTCCCCTCACCACAAATCCGATTCTTCTGAGGAGTTCCCAGTACATTATCCTTTCCCCTGTGTAATTACCTTAACAAGCTCCAGCTGTTTTTATTCTCAGAAGGTTTACTCCCTGATATACAGCTGCCTAAACCCTTCGTAAGTGCAGGTCCTAAATGAGCTTTTTTCTCTGTTCCCTCACCACAATCCAGATTTTTTGGGGGGATATTTACTGATGAACAGCCACCTATGCAGCATGTTCATGTCGTTCCTAAATGAGCTTTTATCTCTCTCCTCTCACCACAAATCAGATTCTTCTGAGGAGTTCCCAGTACATTATCCTTTCCCCTGTGTAATTACCTTAACAAGCTCAGCTGCTTTTATTCTCAGAAGGTTTACTCCCTGATATACAGCTGCCTACCCCCTTCGTAAGTGCAGGTCCTAAATGAGCTTTTTTCTCTGTTCCCTCACCACAATCCAGATTCTTTTGGAGAGTTTCCAGTACAGTAACCATACCAGGAAGTATTTAATTTATTAAGCTACTGCTTTTCTTAATCTCAGTGTAGATATTTACTGATAAACAGCTACCTACGCAGCATGTTCATGTCGTTCCTAAATGAGCTTTTATCTCTCTCCCCTCACCACAAATCAGATTCTTCTGAGGAGTTCCCAGTACATTATCCTTTCCCCTGTGTAATTACCTTAACAAGCTCGAAGCTGTTTTATTCTCAGACGGTTTACTCCCTGATATACAGCTGTCTACTCCTTCGTAAGTGCTGGTCCTAAATGAGCTTTTTTCTCTGTTCCCTCACCACAATCCAGATTCTTTTGGGGAGTTACCAGTACAGTAACCATACCAGGAAGTACTTAATTTATTAAGCTACTGCTTTTCTTAATCTGAGTGGAGATATTTACTGATAAACACCTACCTACGCAGCATGTTCATGTCGTTCCTAAATGAGCTTTTATCTCTCTCCTCTCACCACAAATCAGATTCTTCTGAGGAGTTCCCAGTACATTATCCTTTCCCCATGTGTAATTACCTTAACAAGCTACAGCTGTTTTTATTCTCAGAAGGTTTACTCCCTGATATACAGCTGCCTACCCCCTTCGTAAGTGCAGGTCCTAAATGAGCTTTTTTCTCTGTTCCCTCACCACAATCCAGACTCTTTTGGGGAGTTACCAGTACAGTAACCATACCAGGAAGTACTTAATTTATTAAGCTACTGCTTTTCTTAATCTCAGTGGAGATATTTACTGATAAACAGCTACCTACGCAGCATGTTCATGTCGTTCCTAAATGAGCTTTTATCTCTCTCCCCTCACCACAAATCCGATTCTTCTGAGGAGTTCCCAGTACATTATCCTTTCCCCTGTGTAATTACCTTAACAAGCTCCAGCTGTTTTTATTCTCAGAATGGTTTACTCCCTGATATACAGCTGCCTAACCCCTTCGTAAGTGCAGGTCCTAAATGAGCTTTTTTCTCTGTTCCCTCACCACAATCCAGATTTTTTGGGGGGATATTTACTGATGAACAGCCACCTATGCAGCATGTTCATGTCGTTCTTAAATGAGCTTTTATCTCTCTCCTCTCACCACAAATCAGATTCTTCTGAGGAGTTCCCAGTACATTATCCTTTCCCCTGTGTAATTACCTTAACAAGCTCCAGCTGTTTTTATTCTCAGAAGGTTTACTCCCTGATATACAGCTGCCTACCCCCTTCGTAAGTGCAGGTCCTAAATGAGCTTTTTTCTCTGTTCCCTCACCACAATCCAGATTCTTTTGGGGAGTTACCAGTACAGTAACCATACCAGGAAGTACTTAATTTATTAAGCTACTGCTTTTCTTAATCTCAGTGGAGATATTTACTGATAAACAGCTACCTACGCAGCATGTTCATGTCGTTCCTAAATGAGCTTTTATCTCTCTCCCCTCACCACAAATCAGATTCTTCTGAGGAGTTCCCAGTACATTATCCTTTCCCCTGTGTAATTACCTTAACAAGCTCCAGCTGTTTTTATTCTCAGAAGGTTTACTCCCTGATATACAGCTGCCTAAACCCTTCGTAAGTGCAGGTCCTAAATGAGCTTTTTTCTCTGTTCCCTCACCACAATCCAGATTCTTTTGGGGAGTTACCAGTACAGTAACCATACCAGGAAGTACTTAATTTATTAAGCTACTGCTTTTCTTCATCTCAGTGGAGATATTTACTGATAAACAGCTACTAGCAGCATGTTCATGTCGTTCCTAAATGAGCTTTTATCTCTCTCCCCTCACCACAAATCAGATTCTTCTGAGGAGTTCCCAGTACATTATCCTTTCCCCTGTGTAATTACCTTAACAAGCTCCAGCTGTTTTTATTCTCAGAAGGTTTACTCCCTGATATACAGCTGCCTACCCCCTTCGTAAGTGCAGGTCCTAAATGAGCTTTTTTCTCTGTTCCCTCACCACAATCCAGATTCTTTTGGGGAGTTACCAGTACAGTAACCATACCAGGAAGTACTTAATTTATTAAGCTACTGCTTTTCTTAATCTCAGTGGAGATATTTACTGATAAACAGCTACCTACGCAGCATGTTCATGTCGTTCCTAAATGAGCTTTTATCTCTCTCCCCTCACCACAAATCAGATTCTTCTGAGGAGTTCCCAGTACATTATCCTTTCCCCTGTGTAATTACCTTAACAAGCTCCAGCTGTTTTTATTCTCAGAAGGTTTACTCCCTGATATACAGCTGCCTACCCCCTTCGTAAGTGCAGGTCCTAAATGAGCTTTTTTCTCTGTTCCCTCACCACAATCCAGATTCTTTTGGGGAGTTACCAGTACAGTAACCATACCAGGAAGTACTTAATTTATTAAGCTACTGCTTTTCTTATCTCAGTGGAGATATTTACTGATAAACAGCTACCTACGCAGCATGTTCATGTCGTTCCTAAATGAGCTTTTATCTCTCTCCCCTCACCACAAATCAGATTCTTCTGAGGAGTTCCCAGTACATTATCCTTTCCCATGTGTAATTACCTTAACAAGCTACAGCTGTTTTTATTCTCAGAAGGTTTACTCCCTGATATACAGCTGCCTACCCCCTTCGTAAGTGCAGGTCCTAAATGAGCTTTTTTCTCTGTTCCCTCACCACAATCCAGACTCTTTTGGGGAGTTACCAGTACAGTAACCATACCAGGAAGTACTTAATTTATTAAGCTACTGCTTTTCTTAATCTCAGTGGAGATATTTACTGATAAACAGCTACCTACGCAGCATGTTCATGTCGTTCCTAAATGAGCTTTTATCTCTCTCCCCTCACCACAAATCCGATTCTTCTGAGGAGTTCCCAGTACATTATCCTTTCCCCTGTGTAATTACCTTAACAAGCTCCAGCTGTTTTTATTCTCAGATGGTTTACTCCCTGATATACAGCTGCCTAACCCCTTCGTAAGTGCAGGTCCTAAATGAACTTTTTTCTCTGTTCCCTCACCACAATCCAGATTTTTTGGGGGGATATTTACTGATGAACAGCCACCTATGCAGCATGTTCATGTCGTTCTTAAATGAGCTTTTATCTCTCTCCTCTCAGCACAAATCAGATTCTTCTGAGAAGTTCCCAGTACATTATCCTTTCCCCTGTGTAATTACCTTAACAAGCTCCAGCTGTTTTTATTCTCAGAAGGTTTACTCCCTGATATACAGCTGCCTACCCCCTTCGTAAGTGCAGGTCCTAAATGAGCTTTTTTCTCTGTTCCCTCACCACAATCCAGATTCTTTTGGGGAGTTACCAGTACAGTACCATACCAGGAAGTACTTAATTTATTAAGCTACTGCTTTTCTTAATCTCAGTGGAGATATTTACTGATAAACAGCTACCTACGCAGCATGTTCATGTCGTTCCTAAATGAGCTTTTATCTCTCTCCCCTCACCACAAATCAGATTCTTCTGAGGAGTTCCCAGTACATTATCCTTTCCCCTGTGTAATTACCTTAACAAGCTCCAGCTGTTTTTATTCTCAGAAGGTTTACTCCCTGATATACAGCTGCCTACCCCCTTCGTAAGTGCAGGTCCTAAATGAGCTTTTTTCTCTGTTCCCTCACCACAATCCAGATTCTTTTGGGGAGTTACCAGTACAGTAACCATACCAGGAAGTACTTAATTTATTAAGCTACTGCTTTTCTTAATCTCAGTGGAGATATTTACTGATAAACAGCTACCTACGCAGCATGTTCATGTCGTTCCTAAATGAGCTTTTATCTCTCTCCCCTCACCACAAATCAGATTCTTCTGAGGAGTTCCCAGTACATTATCCTTTCCCCTGTGTAATTACCTTAACAAGCTCCAGCTGTTTTTATTCTCAGAAGGTTTACTCCCTGATATACAGCTGCCTACCCTTCGTAAGTGCAGGTCCTAAATGAGCTTTTTTCTCTGTTCCCTCACCACAATCCAGATTCTTTTGGGGGGATATTTACTGATGAACAGCCACCTATGCAGCATGTTCATGTCGTTCCTAAATGAGCTTTTATCTCTCTCCCCTCACCACAAATCAGATTCTTCTGAGGAGTTCCCAGTACATTATCCTTTCCCCTGTGTAATTACCTTAACAAGCTCCAGCTGTTTTTATTCTCAGAAGGTTTACTCCCTGATATACAGCTGCCTAACCCCTTCGTAAGTGCAGGTCCTAAATGAGCTTTTTTCTCTGTTCCCTCACCACAATCCAGATTCTTTTGGGGAGTTACCAGTACAGTAACCATACCAGGAAGTAATTATTTTATTAAGCTACTGCTTTTCTTAATCTCAGTGGAGATATTTACTGATAAACAGCTACCTACGCAGCATGTTCATGTCGTTCCTAAATGAGCTTTTATCTCTCTCCCCTCACCACAAATCAGATTCTTCTGAGGAGTTCCCAGTACATTATCCTTTCCCCTGTGTAATTCCTTAACAAGCTCCAGCTGTTTTTATTCTCAGAAGGTTTACTCCCTGATATACAGCTGCCTACCCCTTCGTAAGTGCAGGTCCTAAATGAGCTTTTTTCTCTGTTCCCTCACCACAATCCAGATTCTTTTGGGGAGTTACCAGTACAGTAACCATACCAGGAAGTACTTAATTTATTAAGCTACTGCTTTTCTTAATCTCAGTGGAGATATTTACTGATAAACAGCTACCTTACGCAGCATGTTCATGTCGTTCCTAAATGAGCTTTTATCTCTCTCCCCTCACCACAAATCAGATTCTTCTGAGGAGTTCCCAGTACATTATCCTTTCCCATGTGTAATTACCTTAACAAGCTACAGCTGTTTTTATTCTCAGAAGG
>NW_025957178.1:0-114413 GCF_023159225.1 Perognathus longimembris pacificus | reverse complement strand
GATAATAACTGTTTCAAATATTAGTAAATTCCAGCATTAAATTTGTTGTGGGCATGAAACAAGTGTACAACCCCATAGAAATATCATTGTTAGAGCTAAATAAAAGTGAGAGTAATGGTAGTAAATTTGAAGACGGACACATTGGAAATTGCTACATTCTCAATTCCAGGGACATAACATTTTTGATTATGTGATATGTTGGATAATACTTGGTATTTTGTAAAATAAGCAGGGACTACCTCATGGGACTTCCGGTAAAGGAATTACAAAGAACCTTTGTAGCCAGAAATGTCACAGTGTATATCAAAGAGTGAAAAGTTAGTCCACACGAGTTGGGGACTGATGACTGAAGAAAGGAAACGAGGGAAATGATTGTTAGATGTCTCTGAAGGAGAACTGTACTTACCAAATTAGTGAAGAAGGCTCTCCGCTCAACGAAGTAACCTGGTCCACCGTAGACCTTTCCGTAGTAACAGTTACTTTTAACTCCTGTCTCCCCCGTGTGGGGTCACTAGTATTGTGACGTGGCTAATATTGGTCACTTCCGGGTTATGATCTCACGTCATTCACAAGCACTTCCGCATTTGACACCGGAAGTGCTCAATGCTGCCTTCTACCCGGAAGTGGGAGTCCTGTTTGTTCTTCCTGTCCATTGTTTATGTATGATTTTGTAGAAATAAGCGAGGTTTCAGTAATGGAATCCTGAGAGTCGTTTTCACACACTTTTCTAATAGGCGAGTTTCCTTTTACCAATAATGTATACAAAGGATAGATGAAGGATAGATGAAGAAATTTTTAACAAGGAATCAAGGAAATTTTGAGGGAGCATTGAGGTGAGAGAAAAATATGCATAAATTTCTTCTCACAGCTGTTATTTCCTTGCTCATTTTTCTGCCTCTTTCCTTCACATTGTCCTCTTGCACAAACAACTTCCTTTTTCATTATTTTTTCCAAAACAAAAAATTATATCCTTAATGTCTATTGTCAATCTCATCTCTAAAGCTTGTAGCCTCTAGTAATATTAACTATAAAACAATTCCTTGCAGATTGGGTAATATATAGATATCCATTTGAATTTATGTACATAAACATTAGTGTTTGTGTGTCACTTTTCGATACCTTTCTCTCTGTGCCTTATACCCTCCTCCCTCCTCCCCGTTTCCATTCCCCCACTGTGGTGTTCAGTGCATTTTCACCAAACACTTTTGCAAGTATTGCTTTTTTAGTTGTTTCTCTTTTTTTACCCTGTGTATCTCAATTTTGGTATTCCCTTTCAATTTCCTAATTCTAATACCAGTATACACGGTTTCCAAAATACTCAGGTAAGATTACAGAGATAGTGTAGTTACAACCACTGAAAGGTGATACAAGAACATCATCAACAATAGAAGCTACAGATACAGATGGGACGTTGAAAGTAGTTACAACTGTGATATAACAATCGTTTTCATAAAATGGAATTCATTTCACTTAGCATCATCTTATGTGTTCATAAGGGTATAGCTATTGGGCCTTGTGATGCTCTCCTATGACTTGCCTAAACCTGTACTAATTATTCCCAATAATGGAGATCATAGTGTCCATGTTTCTTTGGGTCTGGCTCACTTCACTTATTATAATTTTTTTCCAAGTCCTTCCATTTGCTGACAAATGGGGCAATGCCATTCTTTCTGATAGAGGCATAAAATTCCATTGTGAGTATGTCCCACATTTTACTGATCCATTCGTCTACTGAGGGGCATCTGGGTTGGTTCCAGATTCTCGCTATGACAAATTGCGCTGCGATGAACATTGTTGTGACTTTATTGTGGTTTTGTTTGTGGTCTTTTTGCCTTCAATTTCTTTAGCTATTCTAGATCTTCCTATTTCATATGAATTTTTGGATTGCTTTTCCTATTTCATTAAAGAATATAGTTAGATTTTCATGGGGTTTTGAGGTGAATTTCTATAACATCTTTAGCAATATGGAAAGTTGACAATATTGGTTCTCTTAATCATGAACATTGAAGGATGAGAAAGAAAATCCTGGCCCTGGCGATTATACCCCTGCCTCAGGGACATGGCATGACACCACAGTTTGTACTGAAACCACATAGGCTTCTGTATTCTGTTTTTGGAATCTGGTAGCTAATATTTTGTTAAGGAGTTGTGCATCCTTTGACTGCCTTATTATGTAACTGTACCCCTTTTGCACAACACATTGTCAACCAAAAAAGTTCTAGCCTTACCCTGAGACCTTTTTATATCTATATACCATGTGAACTTAGCTTACAAATATTATAAGCATATTTATGAGTCATTTTCATATTGATTTTCCGTGATATCTACTTTTGAAGGCTAAATCCCAGGGAATACGGTTTTCCAAATTATGATAGTATCTATACTTTAAAATTTAGGATGTGTAGCAGTTTTTGTTTCCTTGCTTTAGATTAATGATATTGCTGGTGACAACAATCTCTCAAGGTATCCAAGTACAAGACAAGAAATCATACTTTATCATTTGTGTTTAGTTTATTTGTTGAGACCAAAAAGAAATGAAAGGCGACCTCTACTGCCTTAGTAAAATGTCACGACATTGAAACAGACTCTGGGCCCCTACACACAGGTGTCTAGCTTTATTCCAAATAAGAAGATTGTAATCTCTCAAGTAATTTCAGATTTTAAATATTAAATTTAGTGAATTGTTGGATATATCTTGTTGCTAGGGAAACGGATTTTTAAACAAACTTCACATAACAGAAGTCCTTAAGTTTATCTGAATTACAAATATTTACAAAATATATGTTGTGCTAATATTTT
This sequence comes from Perognathus longimembris pacificus, assembly GCF_023159225.1. NCBI lineage: Eukaryota > Metazoa > Chordata > Mammalia > Rodentia > Heteromyidae > Perognathus > Perognathus longimembris. The sequence continues at coordinate 111,614 of NW_025957178.1, read as the reverse complement.
CGAATATAAAGACAACGAAATTAAGACCATCAATTATTAGTCGGTCTGAGTTGGAAATGAGAATGGCCTGGAGACACATGATGAGTGCTCTATACCACAGGCTGTAAGAGAAATGCAAATCAAAATGACTATCATATTAGACATAGCCAGAAAAGAATGTCCATTATCAGGAAAACTATTAAATAAAAAAAGAATACTGTTAATAAGAAACGTTGGAAGCCTTGTGGACAAAAGTGAACGCTATTAAATATTGAAGCAGTTATAAACTTGTTCAATAATACTGCCACATATGAGCTACCAATGGGAAGTATAGGGGAAATCAAGGCTTCATAACTCCTGCATCCCAGATGTGAAATCACAAAGAACTCTTACAAATTTCATAAATGGTCGTCAAACCCCAACCCCCAAAACAATACTGATTAATACAGATGGAGAATAAGGAAAAGTTCTTGCTATGACAGCTGAAATTGCCAGAAGAATCAACACAGAATTCCATAGAAAGAAATATCAGGAACACAGAAAATATTTCATGATGGAACATCGAAAATAAGGAAAGAAATAAAAGTAAAAATAGATACAGCCAACTCCTCATCTAAAGACTTACACAAGCAAAAGAAGCATCCTGACCATCTTAGAGACCAGAACCTAGAGGAAAATCCAACAGTCACAAAAATTAAAGCGTATAGAACTCTAGAACAAGCAAAACTTATCAGAATCATGTCAAAACTCTCCACTAAAATTTTTGATGAAGGACAGCCTGGAAGAACACAATTCAAGCACTAAAAGCCAGCAACTACTTTGGATATCCACGAAATTAGAATACACATTCGATGGAAAAAACAAAACCGTCCACAATAAAGAAAAGTAAAGGAGTATAACAACAAAAAAAACAGTCCTGCAGAGGCAACTAAGGAGGAATATCATTCAATAGAAAAGAATCAACAAAATGGAACCCAGGTAAAAAGAAGCCAAGAGGAAACCAAATTTTATAAACAAAGAATAAAGGAAAGAAGTAAAACGCAGGTTAATAAGAAAATGGAAGACAAAGGACCACACTAATCTCAACAGTAACAATCTAAAACTCAACTCTCCAAAGAAAAGAAATGAACTGTAGATTGGATCCAAAAACAAGATCCATCCATGTGTTGTCCTCAAGAGACCCCTCAAAGAAAAAAGAATGAAATCATGCTTTGAGAAAAAGGATGGAGTAGGATCTTCCAAGGAAATGGACTTACCAAAAGGGAGGAGTAGCCAACCTGATTACAAAAAGCTAGACTTCTCATAATATGAGTGCACAAAGAAATAGATAGTCCCTACATCTCAATACTGGGTAAAATCTAAGAAGAAGTTATAAAAATAATGAACATATACTCACCCAATAATTGAGACGCTAAATATGTCAAAGGAATTCATTCAGAACTACAGTCAAAGATGGATCTGAATAAACTAGTAGTGAGGGTTGTTAATACTTCAATCTCTCCAAGAGATGATCTGACACATAGGAGAAACCAGACTGAAACCAGTAGAAGTACATCCATTTTCCACATTGATGTAACAGACTTATTCAAAGGTTTTCAACATACAGCTATCAAAAACAGATTCTTCTAAGCATCAAGTGTAGCATACTCCAAATATATATACTTACATTGTCCATGGACAGAGTTTCAGAAAATACAAGAGTATCGACATTATTCCACATCTTCAATCTTATCAAAGCAGAATCATGCAGGATTTCCAATTCACTTCTGAGAAGATGCCGGAGTAGCAGCAAAGCCCTAGGTAAACACATTTTGACATTTTGATATTGGCCAGGAAGAAAAAATATACTTTGCTGGCCTGAAAACACAGATTTTTGTTCCAGTTGTTGGTGCACCAACAAGCCAGTGCTGGCGCCCACACACTTCCCCATACTCCATGCACCTAAAGCACACAATAGCAACCAGGACAAAATCCTCCAGACAACAGCAGACAGACCTGGATTGCAGACTGAGCACCCAAAGGCTGAAATAGCAGAGAAAGTGTGAGTACCTCTATAAAGACATCCTCACTCGCGCCCGTGAAGGAGTATCTGGAGCTTAGCCCTTCCACCATTGCTAGAGCAAAGTGCCAACTTTGTCACTGGCATAGGGTCAGACCAGACTGGAACAAAAGTAGGCATTCACAAGGCAAGGATGAATGGGCCATCTTTGAAAAAGGCAAGAGGGACCAATCAGGGAGAGCTAGCTCTGGCCCGGAGAAGGACCCCTGCCTAGGTGGGAGGGTCATCCTAGGCCATGGCTCAGCCAGAGGTGCACCGCCTTGACTGTTGAAATTTCTAAATTGAAAGTGAAAGCAGCAAACAACTACCAGCAGTATGGAAAACCACATGGGAAGAAACAGTTCCCGAGACAGATAAATGGTCCCACCACATAGGAATCCTAATTCCCAGGCTGAAATGGAGGTGAATCCCATAGCTAGCTCTTCCCAATAGGTCGTTCCACCCCGGAGTGGGGAACCTCCCCCAAGCAAGAGAATCACATCAGGTTCAACCAGGAGAGAAGCTCTCCGACCTGCTGAGTCCACAGCCTATTTTAAAACATGAGTTATAGGCAATGGCCCCACAGCAGAGTAGTGGAGCCAGGGTTCCCAAAACTGTGCATGTGCCCCATCCACAGAGGATACCGAAGTCCCACTTGCAAGCTGTGTGAAACAGAGCGACCCAGGATTTCACCAACAAGGGATGCAGTTCAAAGTAGATCCACCCCCAAAAACTGAAAGCAAGTCAAACATGGCAAGCAGCAAAATATACTGCTGACCATCGCAAGGAAACCAGAGAATAAAATGTCCATCCAAACAAGGAAGACTCCATTTTCTTTTCCAAGATTTTTTATGCTTTTATTGTTTTTTTTTTCAATTTCTGAAATGTCATTTGGTTTTTATATTCCTTTTTTACCTGTTTGTTTTTAGCAAAAAATTGTTTTGCTTGTTCGATTTTCTGGTTTTTTTTTTTCTTTTTAAAAATAAATTTTCTCTGTTTTGTGCATTTGTCTTCCACTATTTTTTTCTTTATTTTCCTCTTCACATTCTCTTTCTTTAAAAATACATTCCTAGGAATAACACCTCCACCCTTCTCTGTTAAATGAATTGTCTATCTTTTTAAACTACTTCTTTCTACCAATTCTACTATTCTCCACATTTCCACGTCACTGTAATTAAACCAAAATCATGAGCCTCCCCCTTAATATTTTACTCTGTTCTCTTCACTGCCGCTAACTGACCCTCCTTACTTACAGGAACTCCAGATTCCATTGTCCTCACGTTACTGGGTAGAGGGTATCCCTGCTCAAACCGAGTGAATCAAATGGGTTCAAAGACAAAGCCTGCCAGTCCAAAAAGAACTTAATACACTAACAAAAGTTACTCATATGATTGTAACAGTAAATACATAACTACTGATTACAGGGTGCAGTATTTGTTGTTATATCAAAATTGTATTCTTCAGGAACACCAATCTCATATTATATACAGGTATTCCAGGTATCTGTATATAATTGTTAACGTCAAAGATTTACACAACAAAGCCTGGTAAGGTATGCATGAGGTCTTCAACGGTGCTCACACATCTATGCAGCAAAAGTAAACATCTCGTAAAGTGAAAGGCTGGAATCAAGTCTGTCAATCCAATGGCCCCTATAAACAGGCTGGCATTGCAATCCTAGTATCAGATAAAATTGACTTCAAATTAAAAACATTAAAAAAGAAACAAAGAAGCTTACTACATTCTAAAAAAGGGATCTGTACTACAGGAGGATATAACCATCCTATATATCTACACACCAAATACAGGACGACCCAACCGAACACGACTGACTCTAAAATCATTCACAGACCCAATCACATTGATAACTGGGGAATTTAACACTCCACTATCACCTTTGGACAGATCAGCACACCAAAACCTGAACAAAGAAACCACAGAACTAAAAACGTACGTACATCTAGACTTAACCGAAATCTACAGAATATTCCAACCAGCAACAACATAGCACACATAGCAGATAGCACATAGCACATAGCAGATAGCACATAGCAGAGAGTACATAGCAGATACCAGATTTTGATTCGTTCAAACAAATTTCATATCGACCACAAAGTGTAAGATAAATATTGTTGGGAATCAATGGTGGCTACTAGTAAAAAATATTTTATTGTAGAAAGGAAAAAAGGCTTTGTACGTATGTATAGATTTATCTGTCAGTTTCTCTTTGTATCTACCTATCTACATGTTACCTACACCACGACATAATTACTTGGAAGAATATTGAGGTAATTGATAAACAATTCAGGATTGTCTGGCATGATCCTATTTCCTACAGCTTTTCGAAATGACAGAAAATGCTCTTGAGGGACATCACATGAATTTCATAGCATTCTTGTGGACAGTTCCACTTCCTTCCATTTAATCTCTGGTACATGGCAAGAAAGAATAGAGTAATTTTCCAGACCTTGGATGTGTAAAGGAGTATTGGGTCAGAGTTTAGGACAGTGGTTCAACGTGTACAAGGGTCCGTTGTTTGAAAGTCCTCTTTACCAAATGTTTCTCTGTAGAAAGCAAAAGTAAAAGTATTGTGTCATTAAATGAGAGTGGCTCTTTTGTCAGTGGATTTTGCGTTCAGCTTTTCTAGAAACAGGAATATCTGAACATCGAGGATAATTTAGTTTGTTGATGCCAAAACACTTATTAGCAGGAAGAACAGTGCTGGAGGTATGTTAATATCTACTTTCAAACTTTTGGAAGCTTCAGGTTGAAAATCTTTTTGGTCCTCGTATAACAAAAGTTCAAAAATCAAGAAAATGTGATTGAAGACAGAGAAGTCAACATATACACCTATGACACCTTGGTTTTTTATAATTAAGACAAAAGAATTGGATAGAAAAGCACAGCCTTTTCAAGAAATGGTAAGGCAGAATACTTTAAACTCTTCCACCAACCAAAAGTACATCCTTGTGTGTCTCCTCATACCACCAAAAATTCTAATTGGATCAGGGACTCGAGGTAAAATGGATACAATAAATATGCAAGAAGAATGAGGAGAAACACTAGGGCTTCTGAGCACATATTAACAGATTTGTATAAAATCTAACAACCACATTAAATCACAGTATTGTACAAAAGGACGTCCATGGAATTGCTAAGCTCCATATGTCAAATTATGAAGAGAGAGGAGAGCACAGAATATGCGAGAAGATATGAAGTAGATAATAAAAAAATAGGGCTCTCAAATACAAAATATATTTGAAACTCAAAAAAAATAAAATTCTTTAGACACTCTGCGAAGCAGTGTACCATATCCGCAATAAAATATACACATAGATTATGATCGAGCAATCTCAATGGTGGGCATTCACTGTAAAGATCATAAAGAATTCCATGCTAAAACTTCCACCATGATCATGATCATTGCAGCATTCTCTCAAATAGCCAACATATGTATCCAACTCTTCTGGCCATCAGTTGATGAATGGAACAACAGAAACTGGTTTTATATTCATAGTGTAATTCTAGGCTTCCTTCAGAAAGAATGACATCCTCTCATTTGTAAGGAAATGGAAAGTCTTAGGAAAACATTATGTCGTATGAAGTGAACGGCAAAGAGAGCCAATGGATTCGCTGAGTTGTAAAAATGGCATACATGCCTAGGATTTTCCATGCAGAGTATCGCAGTTTCTCAATAATTTGGAGAAATAATCACAAACAAGCATGGTACTAGTAATGATCTCAAATATATGGAACCCGGAGTTTTCTTTATTTTTACTTTGAAATCCTTATTTGAGATTATTTCTTTTCATTTAATTTTCTGTGTTGGTAAACCAGGTGTCGCTGTGGTAGACCATGGAGCTCTTACTATTGTCTCTTTCTTTATCGTAGTAAGGAAATGACTTCTTCACACTGTGAGAAGTACAAAGGGTAAAGGAATGCAACAAAGGAATAGAAATTGTTGTAATTAACCATTCAAAGTTGGTGAATAGTTGATTGGAAAGTGAAGCAAGAGAAAAATGAGGGAGGAATTACCACGTTTGACAAATTTTATATACCCTATCTTATCAATGCATTTCTATGTTGATCACCATGAGACATAACTTCAAAAGACTAGGCACACACACACCGTCACTCACTCAAACACACCACACCCCCACACACACACAAACTCACACACACAATCAAAAATTTTCTTCTTTTTCATTATCTACCAAACACTTGTAATATTTCCAGCAATGCACAAATTTTAATAACTTTAGAATGTTTTTGTTTGAATACATAGAAAAATCTAGTTTCCCACCGCAAAATGCATTTACACTTAATTTTTTTTACATTTTCTTTCTTATTTTTAGGATGATGTACAGTGGGGTTACAGAAACATGCTTCATATAGTGATTACATATGCATTTCTTCTCATACCTGCTATCCCTTCCTGATTTTTCTCCCTTCATCCCTCTGCTTCACCCCTCAAACCACTCCCTCAATTTCTTAATTATTTACACATTAACTCTATGTGTTAGTAATTCTTAATAATATTATAAAGTAAAATAAACAGACGTCTGATCCTTCATGCTCAGTGTCACATTCAATTCTCAAAATTCTTATGTCCTCTATGCTTAGTAATTGTAAAGCAATTCATCCCAAAATGGTGATATATGCATATACCTCTCTTTCTTTATGCTTCCTGTAATCTGCTCCTCTTTTCCTGTGATATATCTCTTCCTAAGTCCCTTGATTCGCTCAGTTTGTTCTCTCACTACCCAATTCACTTGGTGAGCCCTTTCTGCTCTATTCCCCACCACATCCCATTCATTCGGTCTTGCAAAACGGCCTATTTAAAGAAGTCAAAGAATCCTTGCATATTGTCACACACTGAAACCAAATTGGAGGTGTCAATGATTAGGGGAGGGCTGGGAATATGGCCTAGTTGCAAGAGTGCTTGTCTCAATTATTAGGGGAAATCAAAAGACATTCATATGAGTAGACATTTTTTTTTATTACTTTTACTCATAGATAAGACAAGGAGAAATACTTGTTGAACACACGGTGGGGCAACTGATTATTTCTGCAAACGAATAAATAAAAACACATTTTTTTCTTTCGATGCATAGAGTGCTAACATATATGTTCGTATTGTGGCTACAAATATTAGACACATCCTTGGATCTTCTACAGGTACTGCAAATTGAACAAATGCCTATTATCATGAATGAATTCCCTGCTTTCTTAACTTCCATATACACTGAAACCAATTAATTGTACAGCTTCTGGAAAACTATACTTGGACACTTGTGTGTCTTGACCCACTTGGAGGGAGTTGTACAGGTGAATCAATGAAAACTCATTATTTTAAGGACCCGGGCACATTTCCACAAGCCATAGTCTAGGTTATACATATAGAGACACAAAATATGTAATGTAATTGTTTGAGCCAGGTCTTGAAGATTAGCACCAAGGGGAAGGGTTTGTAAATGCAAAGGTCAACAAGTAGGACAGTTAGCAATAATTTGCTTAGGTTGTTTAAAAGGAAATTTATTTTATTTTATTTTATTTATTCCTGTCCTGGGTCTTGGACTCAGGGTCTGAGGACAGTCCCTGGCTTCTTTTTTGCTCAAGGCTAGCAGGCACGCTGCCACTTGAACCACAGTGCCACTTCTGGCCATGTTCTATGTACGTGGCGCTAGGGAATCAAACCCATGGCTTCATGTGCATGAGGCAAGCATTCTTGCCACTGGGACATAATACCAACCCTAAAGGAATTTTATATGTGAAAGGTAAATGACCTGCATTAGAATGCCAAGATGCATGGTCTTCTTTTGCCGAAATGAAAGGGACTAAATCATCTACATGAAAATTACCACATGCCATAGGACCTGTCAAATTAGAATGAGCAAGAATCTGAATGACATACAGTGAAGCTGTCTTTGGCATTACTGGCTTTGAATTGTTTAAATAGTGAATCTAGTGGGGGGTTTTTGTGATAAATAACAACAGAATAAATATTGCATAAAACATGTGTTGCACAGGTCGACTGAGTGATTAAATTGAAAGTTATTAAGAAATTCTGTAAAGCATATATAAAAGCCTGTGATTCATTTTGTGTGCCTATTGCCAGGGAGTGAGGAAAACTTGATATTTACCTTCTGTCAAAAAACACATTTGATATTTTTGGTACTAACTTCAAAAATATTAGGCGAATTTAGAATGGGCTTAGAAAGTCAAATATTATCAGTAATATAAATTTGTTATTGAAATAATTTCCTTAAAGGACTAGAAGGTAATTGGTATAAAACTTCTCCATTAAAGACATTCAATGATAAAGAGAGGAGATCAGAGTTTTGTAATGCAAATTTGAATTGTTATTTAGGTGGGATGATAATCAAGTAGTTGTCCTCCCCATTGATTTGCAGGCACAATTTACAGCCTTGAATGATAATAAAGCTGATCACCTCCAGACATGTGGTTTACATTTCAGACAATGTGTGCCTGGTACATATCAAAGTCTTATTGTACTGTGCTATTCCCTCTGTGTGGTAAACTTTGTAAGTAGATTTAATAACCCATTAGAGACAGATAAATCTTCCTGGGATAAGAAATTTTGAGTCAGGGCTTTTTCTCCTAAAAGTAATTCCTGACTTTCCTCACTAGTTAATACCCAAGGGCTATTTAAAGTCAAATCCTCTTGAAGAATGGAGAATACATTATGCAAAGCATATGTGGGAGTGCCTAAGGAAGGATGAAGCCAATTAATGTCCTCTAGTAACCTTTGAAAATCAAGAGTATTTAATTTTTCAGTACAAATTTTTATAAATTGGAGAATAATTGCTTGTTTCTGTTAACTAAATATCCTAGATACTTTAATGGCTCCTCGGTCCTGATTTTATCAGGGGCAACTAATAAACCATTTGCTTGCAAGTGGAAGGGCAAAATTTGTAATAAGTCTGATAGAATATCTTTATTAGGTGCAGCAAATAATTAGTCATCCATATAATGAATACATGAAACCTGAGCAAATCTTTTCCTAATAGGTTCTAGTGCTCTGGCTACAAAAGTTTGACACATAGTAGGTGAGTTCATCATGCCTGGTGGCAATAATTTCCATTTAAACCTTCCATGGGGTCCTTGGAGATTAATCTGTCTTAAAGTAAAAGCAAAGCATGATAGGTCCTCATCAAATAAAAAAATAGTAAAGAAACAATCTTGCAAATCTTAGTATAATATGCCAATTTAAAGGAATCATACATGATTGGGGCAGGCCATGTTGTAAAATATAGGCCTCAAAGCTGTATTTAGAGCTCGACAATCAGTGAGCAATCTCCATTTGTGAGATTTCTTTTTAATAACAGAAATAGGAGAGTTCTAGGTAGAGATAGAAACCTCAATATCATTTGAAGCTAACTTATATCCAACAACTTGCATTGTGGCCGCCAACTTTTCTTTAGATAAGGGCCTTTGCTCACGGCAAACTGGACAATCTGTCTGCCAAGTAAGTAATCTTACTGAGAAAGACATGCAACATCAAGACTGAACATCAAGGGAAAACTAAATGAGCTCCCCACTGTTCAAAGACATCTAGTACAATTACATTAATAGGTACTTACAAAAATTATGGATCAAAAATGGAATGTTGGCCTTCACCATCAGTAATATTCTGATATTCAAGATGTTGCTTAATAACTGAATCTAGTGTACTACTGACATCTTTTATTCTGCATTTGATAGTTTGAGTCACCCTGCCCCGATGCCCCATTCAATCTGGCTGATTATTGTGATGTCTTAGCCAGTAGCTAGCAATGCCTCTTTCCTATATAAAATTTACAACAAGGTGGTTTGTATGCTTCCTTGAAAATCCAGAAAACACATTGATATTTCATACTGTCAAAACCTCCTTGATAAGGGTTTGCAGAGTTGATATAAATATGTAAGCAAAGAAAATCACTTGTGCAATACAATCACCAGAATTAATATCATAAGGTACAGGGGAGGTCTTAAGTATTTGAATTTGTCCTATGTAGTCAGAGTCAGTTACTCCTGGTACAACTAACACCCCTTTAGCAATTAAACTGGAATGCTCCAAAAGAAGGCCCCAAGTCCCCCATGGCAAGGGACCGTATATGCAAGTTCTAATTCTGGAAATTAGCAGGGAAAGTTAAGAATGGGCTTGAGAAAAGGTCCACTGTGGCACTCCCAATCTGGGCTGGTTGTAACGAAAAGATGGTGGGTAAGGCTCGTTCACAGGAATGGGACCATGAGGCTTGCCCTTTGCCCCCTTTCCTGAACACCTTGTACTTTCTCCCTGTGCTGCTCCCGATGAAAGAGGAAGCATATGTCCACCAATGTCAGTTTTAGATCAAAATTCTTGGGCCCAATGCACCCCACGTTTGCAGAGAGGGAATTTCCTAGGCGAGTTTGTATTTGCCACTTTCATTTTTACACAATTCATTTTAGTATGCCCTTGTCCCCACAGTCAAAACAGTTTAATTTCCCGGATTTGGGTACTTTCACACTAGAACCCAGAGACTGTCCCAATAGCTTCATCTTTTGAGTGTCCAAAAATACATTCTGACAAGCCTTGAAATATGCTAGTACCTCCCCAATCTCCTTAGCAGGTAGATAAGCAGACTGACAATCTTCATTAGTATTCTCAATTGCCAGTAATTTAATTAATTGATCGTGAACAGCAGCACCTTGTACTGTTCTATGGATGTTTTTCTGAAGGCGCAATATGAAGTCAAAGTAGGGTTCCTAGGCCCATTGAATAAAGCAGGCCTAAGAACCATCCTTTTTACTGTGGGACATACCCAACCCAATGCCTCTAGACATATCTCGTGCAGCCACTGGTCAATCTCCTTTGGAGTATTTACTTGATTCTGGGTCTTATAATCCCCAGTGCCTATTCATATATCATGCGGTATTTTGTGAAGGGCGGCATTTAGGTAGTGAGCATTTTAGCCTGCTCTGGCGGATGCAACATCATTCTACCACATTAACCATTATAGATATTCCTGAGGTTTTAATAATGCCCTACACATAATCTTCCAATCCTCAGGAGCCAAATTTTAATAAGCAGAAACAGTTGTCAACATTAACTCTTTAACTTCAGCGCCTGTGGTGCATATAAGGTTACCGCCTTCCACAGCTGAGTGATATAAACCATATTGATACTTTCATAATGAGGGGGCTGAGCTTCTCCATCGACTCAAGGGGGTCGAATAATGGGGAACCGTCGATAGTGAGGGAGAGGAACAAAGTCCTCAGAGTCAGAATCTGAAGAACAGAAAAGGAAAGGCAGGCGCTGCAGCAAAAATTTTTTCTTTATAAGACTCATCCCCGCTGAAGTCCGTGGCAGATATGGAGAGCCTCTTTAGCACACTGACTGCCCTGCTGAGCTATTTAGAGTGGCTTCATTTTCTGAAGAAACATAGGTAGTGGCCAAAGCTTTAGCTTTTGGCTCTACCTTTTCTCTAGCAGAACTGGCAAGAGATTGCTCAGGTGTAGCCATCTCTTTAACTCCTGCCCACTTTGAGTTTTTGCCTCCTTGGACAAACTATAAACCTTCATAGCTTTCTCCACATCTACCTCCAGTTCAGCAGCTGATCTTACCACAGCATCGCAAGCATGATAATTAGAGCTGTACATATTAATGCACAATTAGACCAAAATGTATCTGGAACCTTTTCCCCACACTGATATGCCTTTTACACATTATTGTTTACTCCTTCCCAGAATTCTAAGTCTAAAGTATCTTCCTCCTGGAACCACGGATTATACTCCTTTACCACCTGCATGCACTCATCTAATTGTGAACACAAGACCGTAGCTCTGTTAAGTTTCAGTACATGGTCAATAAGATTAGAAAAAAAGAGTAGATTTAGCTTGTCCCATAAACCTGTAACATTTTATCTATCAGGAGCTCACCACTCAGTTCCCCTCTCTCCTTTCAATCAAAATATCTTTCACCTACACTCGAGAGAGAGCTCAAACGCAGTTCAGCAATCTCCTATGGATCAATTATCAGGTCCTTGGATCCGGAAGCCAGTTGTTGGACTGGTGTATTTCTAACCATAGTCAAGACACAGGGTATGTAAAGGAGAGTGGTCCAATGCACACTTTTATTTAGCAAGGCCAGGGTTTATATTGGTTTAGAAATCAATTCACAATTTCAACAGTAAAATTAATGCATAAATATATTCATATAAACACCAAAGTTGTGGATGTCACTACTGTAACAGATGTTGCTACCTCAAAGGTTGTTGCTACTACGAAGGGTGTTGATACTACAATTTGTTAGCTCTACAACAAGGGATCAAAGTATTCAACGTAGAACTTAATTAACTAGCTACTATTTCCTCAAGACTAATTATTATAGATTATTGACTTCCCACTTAATTGAGAAAAGCTTTCGCTGGAGCAGCTGGGCAAACAAGTCTCCCCAAGGAGGTTCTATATGTGTGGCGGAGGGTGGAGGAGAGTCTCATGACAAAGAGGCATCCTTAGGCCAACAAACACAGGAGACTCTTTAATAGAGAATTTTCTCCAAAGGCATATTAGTTTGGTAGTAAGCATCAGAATATCTGTGCTGAGGTGAAATACTCCACTCGTCAGAGAAATTATTATTGTACAGAAGTGCAGGTTTTCTCGTCATGTCCTAGATCCTGTTGCTCAGAATGAATCATGTGCTGTGCCACGGCTGTTCTTTTGAAGAATCTACATTCTGTTTTCGAGAGTGGTTGAAGTAGTTTACATTCCCAGAAACAGAGCAGTACATTTCCTCTTTTTGGGAATTCCCTCCAGCACTTGTTGTTGCCTGAGTTAAGATAATTACTCATTCTGACATTGGAAACATGTTATTTCAGGGTTGTTTTTATTTGCATATCAGATACTGCCAATGATGATGGTTATGTTTATATATTTCAATATCATTTTTATTTCCTCTTCAGTGTAATCTGTTTTTAGATCCATGGCGAAATTTTTGATTGGTGTGTAGGTTTTGGAGGGAATCGTTTCTTGAATCCCCTTTGTATGAATATATTAGTAAGTTATAATATTTGACTGTTGCAAATTACCGTCTGCTATTTGGTAAAACGGTTTGTTAGGTCTAGGAATTTGGAGGAGATTTATTTGGGTCCTTCAGGTATAAAAACATAATATCAGCAAATCAGGAAAGTTTCATATCTTCTCTCCCTATTTGGATCCTCCCTATTTGGAGCTTTCTTGCTATGGCTAAGGATTCCAGAAATATATTAAATAGGAGAAGAGAGAGGTATTATCCTTGTCTTGTTCCTGGTTTTCAAGAAAATGGTTTTATTTCTTCCCATTTGGTATGACATTAGCAGTTGTTCTCATATATATGGCTTTCATTGTTTTAAAAAGGGTCTTTCTAATCCTATTTTCTTCAGGGCTTTGAAAATCTATTGCTGTGTTATAACATTGAAGGTTTGGAGCAGCCACTTCAAGAATGATGTGATTCTTCATCTTACCTATGTCAATTTGGTGAATTGCATTAAAAGTTATGAATCTGCTATAGCAGGCTTCCAGTTGTGGAATGAAGGCTAGTTGCCCATGATGCATGACTTATAAAATCTGTTTTTGGATTGTGCTAGGTAATATTATGTAGAGGAGTTGTGCATCTTTGTTCCTAAGTGAGATTTTTTTGTAATATCTTTTTGGGGGTTCTTTTCCTGGTTTTGTGATTGTATTTGATTCAAGGAACTGGTTTGGGGTTTCTCGCTCTGCATCAACTTCACGGAAGAACTAGGAGAATATTGGTGTTTTCCCCTTTCTTAGAAAGTGTTATAGAATTCTGTGGTGATTGCCTTTTTTATATTGGAAGAAATTTCATTGCTTCCTGTATCTCGTCATATTTCATGCGGTAATTTAATTGATTTATATGTTCTTGCCTCAGGTTGGACAGTTTATATTTCTGTAAAAATCTACCTCTTTCCCTAAAGTATTCTTTCTTTAGTGAGTATAGTTTCTGGAAATAGTTGTTTCTGATTGTTTGGATGTCCTGGATTATTATGGCAATATTTCTTGTGGAATCCTTATCTTACCCATTTGGGATTCTTCTTGCCTTCCTTTCGTTATTCTTAAAAGTGCCGTGTCAAGATCTATTATATAGCCATCATAACAAAAACAGGTGGTACTGGTATAAAGAAAAACCTGAAGAAAAATGAAATGGAAACGAAACCCAGAAATAAAGTTGTATTTTTTAAATCATTTTTTCTTATTTATTGTCAAAATGATGTCCAGATAGGTTACCGTTTGTATCTTAGGCATTGGTTACATTTATTGTCTTGTTTTTTTACTAGTCCCACATTTCCCCTCCCCACGCCCCATTTCCTTCATTCCCCATGAATGCTTGAGGTGGTTTACACAAAACAGTTTTGTAAGTATTGCTTTTGAAGTCATTTGTCTTGTTATCCTGTGTCTCTTGATTTTGGTATATCCTTTCACTTTCCTAGTTCAAATATCAGTATTCATGATTTCCAATGTACTCAGATAAGATATAGTGATAGTGTAGGTATGAAGACAAGAAGGGGATACAAGAGGAACATCAACAACAGAGGCTACGGTTACACATGTCATGGAGAAAGTACTACAACTGTGATGTAACACTGGTTTCCATAATATGGCATTTATTTCACTCAGCGTCATCTTCTGTGTTCAACAACTCAACCCAGTAAGAAAGTACTGTATCAAGAAAAGTAACATTGGGCTGGGGATATAGCCTACTGGGAAGAGTGCCTGCCTCGGATACACGAGGCCCTAGGTTCGATTCCCCGGCACCACATACACAGAAAACGGCCAGAAGCGGCGCTGTGGCTCAAGTGGCACAGTGCTAGCCTTGAGCGGAAAGAAGCCAGGGACAGTGCTCAGGCCCTGAGTCCAAGGCCCAGGACTGGCAAAAAAAAACAAAACAAAAAAAACTAACATTAATAAATTTAGAGGCGATGTGGCCAAAAGGGAACACTACTTCATTGTTAGTGGGATTGTAAACTGGTCCAACTACTCTGGCAAGCACTATGGAGCTTCCTCAGAAGGCTTAACATAGAGCTCCCCTAATACCCAACAGCCCCACTTTTGGGCATCTACCCAAAAGACCAAAAAAAGAGAAGACACTGAAGCCACCAGCACAACAATGTTCATCGCAGCACAATTTGTCATAGCTAAAATATGGGACCAACACAAATCCCCCTCAGGATATTGTGGTACATATATACGATGGTATTTTATGCCTCAATCAGAAAGAATGACATCACCCCATTCATAAGGAAATGGAAGCACTTGGAAAAAATTATACTAAGTGAAGTGAGCCACACCCAAAGAATCATGGACACTGTGGTCACCCTCACAGGGAATAATTATCGCACGTTTAGGGTATTCACAGAGCAGGAGAGCTAAATCTTCATTCTTATAGTCAGTTGATATTCAACAAAGGAGCTACAGGTACATAATGGTAATCTCTCATTCCCCATGATTACCTTCGGACCCTTCTTCCTCCATACTTCCACCATTAACTCTGTCCCACATACTGTCGATACAAACCACAATCCATCTGTCCCTGCCTCCTTCCCTGCCTGCATTCCTTCCCTCTTTGCTCCCTTCCCACCTGTCTTCCTTCCTGTCTTCTTGTCTTCCTTCGCTTCATCACCCTGTCCGTTTTCTTTATATCATTCATTTCTTCCCTCTCTTTCTTACCTGCCATAACATTCCTTCTTATTTTTAACTTAACAAGCTCTTGATTTATGGTACATTAGATTTTATCTTTTTTCCCCCCTTTTTTCTATCATCATTATGAACACTGTGGCTAATTGCTAGTACTATTCTTTGTGGAGCACATGTTTGCCATGTGGCAAAAAGGACATACTCATGTCTAAGATATGCTTAGTTTTCTGTGCACTTCCTGTTTATTATAGGTTACCCACCACAACCAGGATGTGGACAACTTGATCATCATTGTGCTAGACATGTATGTGTGTAGAGGCCAGCTATATGAATACTGGAGCTACATGTAACCAAGGAACCTAGAAGGGACTGGATAGAAATAGGAAAATTGGCAATCGTTCACCCATGTCTTGCCTAAGTTTCATATCCTTTGGAATACCCCAAGGTCACTTTAAGATTGAAGCACATGTTTCTTTGTTGAACTCCTTCACTAAGGTATGAGTACTGGAGGAATTAGCTCATTTGGTTCCCCAGCTAGTGAGTAATTTGCACTTGAATATAACTTGGTCTATGTGCCATAGACCTATATTTGAACCAGTGGTCAATGGGAAATATTGCTAACCTCTTAGATAAATGGATTGAAGTGACTTGAGAGGATTGGGTTTTTACAGCCCAAGAGGTAGTCTCAACATATTGATGTCTCAAAATATGAGAAGGAGTTATTCCCGGGCCATTCCCATTTTATGTTTTGAACCCAAAAATTGTCAGAAGATCAAAAACTCC
Source organism: Perognathus longimembris pacificus (assembly GCF_023159225.1). Taxonomy (NCBI): domain Eukaryota; kingdom Metazoa; phylum Chordata; class Mammalia; order Rodentia; family Heteromyidae; genus Perognathus; species Perognathus longimembris. The sequence continues at coordinate 95,143 of NW_025957178.1, read as the reverse complement.
TTTATCCCCTAGGGTTTGTAGTAACTGAGGCACCGACAACTTAAAGGAAAAAGAATGAGCTGCCAGGATAGTGGTAACACTAGCAAGCACTGAAGCCATGATTTTTATTTCTCCATTAGAGTCCTGATCGATCACTCCTGGAATAATAGGTAAGCCCCTCAATGCAGAGCTGCTGTGGCCTAACAATAAGCCAACAGATTCCCTTGGAAGTGGGCCAATGACTCCTGTAGGGAGGGTCTGAAATCCCATTTCAGAAGTCAGAACTGTGCAGGTAGAGGAACAGAGATCCAGTCCTGCACTTCCTGTTGTTGCTCAGAGGAGACTTGAAACTGATTGTTGCTGCAGGTTGTTCGGGGATATGCTTGAGTTAGGGGAAAGAAGGAGCTGCTCCAAAATTTTTCTGTGGGGCCAGGGGCTGGCTCCTCTGCCAGCTTACTGAAATCTGGCGGCCAGAGTCATTCAAATTAGATCTGAAATTTGTAACACAATGCTTCCCGTTTTTACAGTGGCGAGAAATTTCAGTAATAGCTCTCCTTTTCTGATTAGGTCCTTGAGCCATTAAGTGGCCCATTTTTGGCAGGAAAAACAATGCCGGGCATCCGAGCAGTACATAAATGTCGCCATCGCCTTCGCCCCATCCAGGGCATGTGTAAGAACTCTGTTACAGTCGGCCCTTGGAGCATGAGGTCCTGCAGCTATGATGGCCCAATGTCCGCACAAAGCTGAATAGAGTCATTTATTCCTCCTTTTTTCTTAGAAGGCCTGATGGCTGCTTGGCAATTTGGGCATAAAGTTTTAGTAGCCAAGGTTTCAAGAATGACTTGAGTGTGCTGGGAATATGGCCTAGTGGCAAGAGTGCTTGCCTCATGTACATGAAGCCCTGGGTTTGATTACCCCTCACCAGAGTTATAGAAAATGACCAGAAGTGGCGCTGTGACTCAAGAAGCAGAGTGCTAGCCTTGAGCAAAAAGAAGCCAGGGACAGTGCTCAGGCCCTGAGTTGAAGTCCCAGGACTGGCCAATGAATAAATAAAGAAATAAGAATGAATTGAGTAAGTGGTACTGTAGGGCCATATTGAAAACAAGCATTCTTTAGATCTCTTATTTGTTTAAATGGCAAAGGCTGATGAAGTCTTTTGTTATCTTCATCTTGCCTGTCAGGGAATAAATGAAAGCCAGAAATGTCCTCCCTTCTTGATAAATCTTAGCCAAGGAAGTGTGCCACTTTTACTGTAGGAGGACCGGGCCCCTTAAACAGCACAGGCAGAAATGGTACTAGCTGTGAGAACCTATCAGACGGAGGTTGTGGTGGGAAAGGATCAAAGTCCGCCAGTATTCAGAGCAGGTCCCACAAGTCTTTACCTTTACAGGAGTTTGCTGTTTTGGATAATGTGACAATAGGGCTATAATTGATTCCAAAATTTTCTCCACATGGGTCAATCTGTCTTTAGTAAGCTCATTGCATAATTTTTCCACAGTTTCTGAGCTATCTGAGTCTTCCTTCTTATCTACCCCAGTGGTTTGAGATCTTTTTAATTTTCTCAACTTTTGACAAACAGCTGCATAAGCTTGGGGGTTGCATGATGCTCATCATGTCCCTGTTCAGTTTCTCTGATCAACTGATTGAATCTAATCCGTTCATGTCTCCAATGGCATTATTTCTAAATGATTCAGATTAGGACCATAAACTATTTCATACCACATTACTTCCTCTTTTTTTCTAGTTTGTTTTATTTTTTCCTTTATTTTCAGAGCGATGTACCAAAGGATTAGAGGTTCATATGTAAGTCTGTAAGTATATTTCTAGTTCATCATGTTACCTCCTCCATCACCCTACACTTCCAACTCCCTTGTATCTTTCCCACTGATAAGTTTTAGAATTGGTTTACACAAATGTTTTTGTAAATTTTGCTTTAGGAGACATTTGTATTTTTATCCTCTGGCTCTTGATTTCAGCATAACCTTTCTCTTTACTAGTGTTTATACCGGAATCAAATTATTGACATTTTTCTTCCACTAATTTTGGGGGATTCAGTGTCTACAAATTTGGCTGACCAAGAGGAGTTTAACCGAGCTATTATGTATTGAATGGTTCCAGTAATATAATGTATATTGTATGTCCCAACAATAAAATAGCAAGGGGATCAGCAGTACCCAAAATGTGTATATTTAGGTACAGAGACCACTTAAACCAATCATGGAACCATCCCTTCCCTTGAGACTTCATTTTGCATTGTAGCTCAATATTTTTCTCACCAGAAACTATTATGACCTCTAAATTGTTTTCATAAAATCAACATCTTATCCCACTGCACATATAGGAACCCTTGTAAAGGAAGAGGAAATTCAGGCCTCTTTGGAACCTTGGAATGATTTTAAGTATGGTGTCTACATAACACTTTAGTTGAAGGTGACACAATAGTTATAAAATCTCTTTAATTAATGGTTAAAAACCAATAAATGAATAAATAAATGAGAATATAACATGGGCCTGTGAGCCTATCCTCAGGAGTGAGATTTAAATTGACAAAGGTGCTTCTTAGTCAGTCTACGTGGTTGGTCAGTAGTAGGGTGCTCCCATTCATAGTGGAATATGGCTAGCTCATACTAAGTCCATTCATGAACTTCCAAGGAGTAGGATGGAGACGGGCCCATTCTATTGGACAAGCCAATGGAGGACTTTCTTTGATAACTTCTTTTCTGCTGAACATTGAAAACCCGGTGGTAAAAATGAATGATTTCACTGATTGCACGTGCAGGGCTTGCATAGTGTTATGAGCAAGCTGATTAACATAGTGAGACGTTTGCACACTTTGTGTCAAACACACAGTAGCTGGTGCAGCAGAGGCAACTAAGAAAATAAAGGGTACAATGCCTGCTATCAATGGCCATATAAATCGTCTAGGGCGCATGAGTTATTTTAAATATTTTATCACTTGGGTGGAGCATAGACTTGTTGTCTGTAAAGTATCAAACTTCTCAAATAATATTTCTATATGGTTTTGCCAGTGATGTTACATCATATCTGCAAGATATGGGAACAGGAGGATTTTATCATTGTCCTTATGTTTAATATACTACGTGGAAAACCTGTGGAGTCCTCCTGTGGTACTGGATATGATTTTGGAACACTGGATCTTGTATATATGGTTATCTGACCTTGGAAAGATACTGAAAAATGGGGGAGGTTGTAACTAAAATGACAAGAAATGTACTCAATGCTTTATTATGTAATGGTAACTCATTTGCATCACCTTGTCAATAAAATTTAATTACAAATTATAAATTAAATAGTCCCAACAAGGACACACACACACACACACACACACACACACACGCACAATCAAGCAGTAGTTTTGTGGCTCACCCATATGGAGGACCATATAAATTTAAATTCTCTACTAAAAGAGGTAATTTTAATAATATTTTTAATGCAAGGGGGAGATCATTGGCCAAAAAGCGTTTTTCACATTCAAATCTAACTGTAAAAAGATATAGAAGAATTTTATACATGTTTATGAATCCAGATTTTCATTTCATGATCATCGTTCCACTCGTGAAACCTAAATATGCTTCTTAGAGAAATTGAAAAGGTATATTTCAGTAAAGGATTTCACCCTAACATTGATGTCAGCTTTCATTATAAACAATATACAAGCTAACCAAATTAGTAAGTTTTAAAAGCTAGTGGAAATGAAAACGCATTCAACGTGCTGAAAGTATTATTTATTATTTCATGTCATTAGCAAGACAAGGAAAAATAAGTAGTCCTCAAATAGTAGGCCACCGGATTATTTCTGCAAAGGAAAATAGAAAAAAGATCTTTGCATTATGGTGGAAGGTGTGATAATATACATTTCTGATTCTGCCTAAGAACAATAGAAAGTTCCATAGTTGTTGTACAGATATGCAAAACTGAACAACTGCCTATTATTCTGAAAGAATTTCTTGCTTTTTTCAACTTCCATTTACGCAGAAATGGACCAATGGGCAACTGCTGTTGACTTATGGTTTGAAACTCTATGGGTTTCAAATCACTTGAAGGTAGGTGAACATGGTAATACCCAGAGAATCCATTATGATCATGAAACAGGTACATTTCTTCTAACCTTAGTTTAGGTAACATAATAAGATTCATCTAAGTAATAGAACACTTTGCATATGTCTCAACTATGCAAGTATAATCAGTGTCACATGACAGGGACACAAAATATGAAATGTGCCCAAGTCTTATAACAAAAATAGTAAATATTGTGGACTACATGAGAAATGATTATCCTAAGATTTGAGATCCAAGTCATAATATTTCATCCAAAATTCTCTATCTTAGATGAGATACAAACCATAAATGAAAAAAAGGAGGCATTATTTTTGTGGAAAGTGACTTAATATGGGATAAAAGGAAAATATAACCATAAGCCTCCTAAATTTTCTCAGGTTGTCTCATCAATCCACAGAGTCCCGAGAAACTTTTTCTTCTTGTCTCCCAAGTTATTTTGTTGAATATGAAAGTGACAGCAGGGAACAACACACTTCCTTTTACTCTGTAATCACATATAGAGATCTCTCAAAAATCTAAATTGGAAGTTATCCTTGCCTTACAAAGTGTATACGTGGGCGAACATCTGGTGTGATTTTTAAACAGAATATTCAAGGTATCACAGATCCATGTAAAGGAGGCCTTTTCACAAATGTTTGGTGAAGGTTTGCAAGAAAATATGGAAAATGAAAACAGGCTGTAAACACAAATGATGCAGTTATTGCTGTTCTTGTTGAGCAAAGGGCATATAACACACAAACCCAAATAACACAATGTATCTGTATAGTTGCTTTTTACTACATTTAATCAAATTAATCTCCTTATAATTTTAGTAGCTACTTACATGAAGAGGAATTCCAGCCGCTCATTCGTTCTTTCTGTGAATAAAATTAAATCGAAAGGTATGTCATTGAAAAGTGAACGATGGCTCTGACATACTGTCATATCCGTACCATTTTCTCAATATTGAATGGTTCTCCGAGACCATTTTGAGTATGACTTTCCATAGATATCAATGAATTTGTTTGGAAATGTTTTTTTTTTCTTTGTTTGTTTTTGCCTGTCCTTGGCCTTGGACTCAGGGCCTGAGCACTGTCCCTGGCTTCTTCCCGCTCAAGGCTAGAACTATGCCACTTTAGCCACAGCGCCGCTTATGACCGTTTTCTGTATGTGTGGTGCTGGGGAATCGAACCTAGGGCCTTGTGTATCCGAGGCAGGCACTCTTGTCACTAGGCCATATCCCCAGCCCCTGGAAATATTTTTAGATCATGAAGTAATTGCAGATTTACACATGCATGCTTTCACCAATCACCGGTCAGACAGCAATCTGAATATTTCTCTGAAAAGAGGAAGTTTTTTTATTCCTAAAAGAAAAAGGCAGCTCTTCCACCTATCATAATTGTTTCATTTATTTCTAAGAAATAGATCTTTGCCAAAGTGATAATGTCATTTTCTTACCTGTTTTGGCTAGAAGACTCTGCTCTGCCCCAAACAAAAGTTGGGCTAGGGTTTTCCAAGGATTCTGGCAAACAGAAAAATGGATATTGTCTCCAGGGTATATATTACATTTTCTCTACCATTTACATGGCCAAGGAAAGACATAGGTAATAATGATATAATAACCACCCTAAGGACCTAATATATCAATGATTTAAGTGGATAATAAACGTGGAAAAGAAAGAGTCCTAAACTATAGATGGACAACCCTGTTTTATATATATTCTTTAAAGAAATCATTTCTGCATGCATGTCTTCATATATGAGGATGAGCATAACAGCTTTCTCTATGTTAGCATACATTAAATTTCATGTTGAGCTAAAGAGTTTTCTATTATTTGCATCTTTCTCTAAACTGGCATTCAGTTACAGCACTAACTCAAAATTTAATCAAGCTCTTTACCTTTATCCCAGTCTTCCTCAGAGGAAAGGCGATGCCCTGTATTTCCAGATTTCTTCTCTTGGGGTTGGGACCAAGTCATAGTAACTGCAAGAAGGAAAATAAGGAAAATGGAATCACAATATGTAACAGACTGAATCTGATCAGATCTGATTTCTCTTTCATGTATCAAGCTTACCTACATCATCCTCAATGCAACTTTGGTCTTCACATGTTGCTATATGTTTACTGAGTTGATCGCGTGGCACCAAGTGCCGAGCATTGAAGGGACAAGTAGCCAATTTGGCAGCAATGTCCGGATGATTCTATTGCACCAGGATGTAAAAAATAAAAATAGCACAAATTATTGGGGGATAAGGAAAGCGTTGCTGTTTTTATGCTTGACTTGTGGATTTACCTTGGGCTTGTGTGCTGTACTAACACCAGTCTAGCACAAGAGGACGGGCTAGTACAACCTCGACTCTTCTTCAATCTGTTTCTTACAATTTTTAGGGGCTGGAGGTGGATAAGATTCTCTAAGACTCTATATCTCATACTCTCTTCGCATAAAAGTACTTTGATTTAAACTCGTCATGACAAGATTGGAGGTCTGACACAGCAGCAAAATGCTGGATACTTAAAACATAACTTTGGCATCTAAAAACATTCTGTATCATGACATCTTATTCAGTAAAAAAGCATTTATTAATATATGCTACATGAATGGGTAAGACACATTGATCGAAAACACAATTGGAAATGCCCTCATTGTGTGTCTTAGTGCATGTGTGTGATACCAAGTGCATGTACAGTCTAATTTGTATATATTCACATTTAGATATAAGAATATTTGAAAACATATGAGCATGAATATGCATATGTATGTGTCTTTCTCTTCACATGTGTATATATAATCAGTGAGCATCCTTTGAAAAGCATAACAAAGGGAAGATTGTTTTCTGCCCAGAGCAATGTTTTTTAACACAGAAAATTGAATTGGGATACACAACTATATTAGCATTTGAAAGATTTCTTGTTCTATGTGAAAATAACTGTCGTGGTATCATAACAAAAAATACACCAAATTATAGGAAACAGGCAAGACACATCTTCGTCATCATCAATTCAGGATCACTAGATTTACTTAGAAGTAACATGGTTCTGGAATTATGTCCTGCCATAAGGCAATGCATCTGTCTTAATTTTTAGAAACTTTACTAAATTGCTGATTTAGAGTAGTTAAGTGTGAACAAGGAAACAAGTATAAAGTCGCTACACTCAGACTGAAATGATTGTCCTACAGAAAACATCTTGCAATGTTCTACTCATCCTAGAGTTCTGTAAACAAGTTGCACTGCTATTTCTTATCTGCACTACACAAAGATCAGATTACAAGAGCAAATACAAATATGTGTATACTACATCTACCCAGGTAGTCTATTATTTCATTGACACATATTTAGCACATTTAGTCAAATATCAAGCTTCAAATTCATGTTTATAGTAAAGTATGACAAACTCCTCATTTTGAAATGCAACCCTACCTTTCGGCATTTCACCAGATGGTACGGGAATCTGCAGGCCCTGATCTTGTGACTCTTATCATAGGGGCATTGCAGTAACCTTTCAGGATCCAGAGATTCACCTGCAAAGAAAAATATCTAAGCAAATCTGGTATATTTTTGAGAAAATGTAATTCTTTCCCTTCTCTTCCAATTACAACGTATGCATTAATTTCAAATTCCCTTCTGTGATGACAAAAATGATAACTATGCCTTTTGATATTATCATAGAAATAATAAGCAAATTCATTTCAGTTCCCAATTGTGAATTCTTAGGCCTAATTTGGGAAACATTTTTCCATTAATCGAAGGACTTTTTGCGGTTACTGTTTTGCAATATTCACGCTGTCCTCTGTTGACAGGGAAGGTGCATTGAGGCCAAGGCATTTACTTGCATTCTTATGTCTCAATAGTACGAATTCAAAATTCCACTGTACAATTATCAGAATGTCTCAATTCTGAACTCCATCCCATTGAATCTCCCCCACAGAGTTTTGCATACTGAGAATGCTAAACATAATATGATGGGAACCATTTGAAGTGTTCTTTTCAAAGGACATTGGGAACATGCTTACCTTCTTGCATTCTGGTAGACAGGGAAATATCTGCACTTCCTGTGAGGAGAAAAATTCTGTCAGAAAACCAATGAAGAATTACTTCCAGACCAGATGTCTCAAACATTATCATTTCTTTGGAGAAACAATGGAATATTGAAGAACTTGGAAGATATTCAACTCATTAACTTTTGAGTTCTTTGATGCACATCCTGTAAATTCTGATTTTCTTAATCCACAAATTACAGGCATTTTCAGAAGAAAAACAGGAGAGAGTTTATGACTTATTTCAACACTGTTTATCTAAGGGGATATGAAGTCATCTTTTCTTGTTCATTCAAAGAGGGATGGAGTGTCTTTAAAGTATTAAACTGAAATTAGGTTTAAAATGAGAAAGACAAAGAAACTTGAGTTTCCTTTCATTAAATTTAGGCCGCTAAGAAAACAAACTATTTGCGAGATTTTTTTATGAATAATCATTCTTAAGGCGGAAAAAGCATTTATTTGTAAATCAAACACATCAAAAACTTTATTCGTTTCACACGACATGCTTTGAATTTAAAATTACCTTTTCCAGTTATTGAAGACAAACTAATTATGTGGCATCACAAACATGAAGCACTAGTAGTGAGTCCTGACTTTTCCTGGGAATAAAACAGGTGGTATATATCTATATCTATGTCTACATCTATATCTATATCTATAATTATCTATCTATCTATCTATCTATCTCTCTCTCTCTATCTATCTATCTATCTATCTATCTATCTATCTATCTATCTATCTGTGTGTATAGCTAAATACATGGATGAAATCCTTAAATATTACATTGCCAAGATTTAGTATAAAATTGGTGTGGTTTGTGAATATTGAGATTAAAGTTAGAGAATGTCTTGCTGGCTCCATTTTTACAATATTTCGACATAGGATTATGTTGGTGCTTACAACTTTAGAACATTCCAAAAATGATGAGATCAAAGTTGCAAATTTGGACAGAGAAATAGTACCACAAAAGTATTGGCACATTTATGAATAACCGTTATGTTGAAGTAAAATGCAATTTACATAAACAGTTTCTGCTTAAGGCTAAAAAGAAAACGGGGAATGCAATTTTCTTATACATAAAGCATTCTACTAAAGGTGAGGTGCATCCCTTCCTCCAGGAGCAAAGAGCCCCTTGTAATGAGGTGTTCACTTTGTCGGGATTACTTTGATCTGGTGTCTCCTATATATGGGAGCACAACTAGAAGGACTGGACAATCAAACTCATTTTGGATTTAGGGTATCATTTCATGTCCTCTAGCGCCAGTATATGACAGTATTATAATTACTGGCCAAAATCCAGAAGAGAAAGTCCCATCTTCTCGCTGTGCTTTTTAATCACATTGCAATTTATTCCTCCTATGCTGTGAATAAGTCAAAAAGGGATATGTTTTGCTTCCATAGTTTGTTCAACTATCTTATATTAATACACTGCAGAATATAGATAATTGATTTTCCCAGCATAATAATTGCTGCCAACAATCAATTCATTGCATGTAACTCATTCCAAAGGAACGTTATACTTTCTAAGGTTAAACATTAAGAGAAGACACCTGAGAAACTACATGAATCTAATTAGAGTGACAGGGTAATAAGTGGCTTATAATACCTACTGGTATTTCTTAATATTGTCAAATATGAATGAAGGTTTTTTGACTTTTTGTTTTGCGCTTTCAGAAAAACAAGTATCACCAGTTTGTGTCTTACTTTCTCGGGTAGACATGAATAAATTTCTCACAAATAAATCATGTTCTCACGAAATCAATGGTAAAATATTTTTAATAGATTGCTAGGAAGATCTTATTTCCAATAGTGTATCCAATTTAACTCAGCATCAGGAATTCCTTGACAAATTTCAAGTCTTCAATGCACACTGACTTGAGAAAGATGATTCCCTTTCAGTGACTCACATACCTGTCACATTTACATATGGGTTTGTAAGAAAGCACCAATTCAAAGGAATTATGCAACAAACCAATGTAAATCTTCCCCATCCTTTTTAACTGTTAAAAAGGGCCTAGACTTATCTCCAACATATTATGAGCCAAAATCATACTCGACAGCAAAAAACAAAATTTATTCATCGAAAGGACTTAGAGAACTCCATTTGTATTGTGCATATTATTATAAATTGTGGAAATGTTTCAGGCGCTGTTAAAAAATTTTCAGGGGACAGGAAATTGCTCTGTATTAAAAAATAGGACATGGACAATAATGAATTACCTGTCTTGTTGATTAAAATGACATCCACTGAGACTGAATTAGCAAACCTAAGATACACTATGAAAGAAGGTATTCTAGTGGTAAAACTCATGAATTTTCATCCAGCTGTATTTTACCAGTTTAATCGCAGGCAAATAATCAGGCAACAATTGTATTTGAAAGGAATAAGGAGAAATCTCAAAATTGTAACAGTAGGACTGAAGTCAACAAAGTATATTAATCTTTATCATTAATTTCTTTGTCATAGACCAACATTCAAGGGACTTCATTCATGACAAGTGTTCAACATATTTGTGAAAATGTTTTCTAACTGGTAGATATCTATACTATATAGTTCAAAATTTTCCAACTTTTGCAGGTCTCAAACAGGAAAATACCCGTTTGAACTCATATAAATTCAGACAATAATTTCTAGATATTCCTGTATTCTTACTTGAACTATGGCTCAAGGGATCTATAGGTAATTATATCTAACAGAACATGACCTATAAATTGAGGGAACATTGGGCAATACTGAGAGTCATAGCTACAGATAATAACTGTTTCAAATATTAGTAAATTCCAGCATTAAATTTGTTGTGGGCATGAAACAAGTGTACAACCCCATAGAAATATCATTGTTAGACCTACATAAAAGTGAGAGTAATGGTAGTAAATTTGAAGACGGACACATTGGAAATTGCTACATTCTCAATTCCAGGGACATAACATTTTTGATTATGTGATATGTTGGACAATACTTGGTATTTTGTAAAATAAGCAGGGACAACCTCATGGGACTTCCGGTAAAGGAATTACAAAGAACCTTTGTAGCCAGAAATGTCACAGTGTATATCAAAGAGTGAAAAGTTAGTCCACACGAGATGGGGACTGATGACTGAAGAAAGGAAACGATGGAAATGATGGTTAGATGTCTCTGAAGGAGAACTGTACTTACCAAATTAGTGAAGAAGGCTCTCCGCTCAACGAAGTAACCTGGTCCACCGTAGACCTTTCCGTAGTAACAGTTACTTTTAACTCCTGTCTCCCCCGTGTGGGGTCACTAGTATTGTGACGTGGCTAATATTGGTCACTTCCGGGTTATGATCTCACGTCATTCACAAGCACTTCCGCATTTGACACCGGAAGTGCTCAATGCTGCCTTCTACCCGGAAGTGGGAGTCCTGTTTGTTCTTCCTGTCCATTGTTTGTGTATGATTTTGTAGAAATAAGCGAGGTTTCAGTAGTGGAATCCTGAGAGTCGTTTTCACACGCTTTTCAAATAGGCGAGTTTGGGATCCTGAATTCCTTCTTCCTATACATTTCTGTTCTGCCCATGATGCAGTCTTTGGAAAAGCATCCATTTTTACGCAAAGTGTTCACAGGAACCTATCAAGGAATATGTTGACCATTCTAGTTCTGAAAGTTTAACTATTTTCGCAAAACTTTGTACCTACATTATTATGACCGCTTTTCCTCAGTGGTGACCATTCATGAAACATTACTTTTACAAAAAGATCAGGGAAAGTAGGCTCAGTTATGATTATGTGGTTCATACTAAATTAGAGAACTGGGACTATGCTCTCCATTTTCTAGTATGATTCATGTTCTTTTCTCCCTTATTAGCTGTGTATATCTTGTTCATGTCTTTGAACTTGATTTCAAATATGTGTCTTATAAATTGATTTTGCTATTTTAAAAGAGAAAACAGAAGAATTTGTTTACTACCAGCCCTGTTTGACCAAGGACATTTGTGTCTCGATTATCAGTAGGTTTTAAAAAAAGGATTTAATCAAATCATATGGCATCCCTTATTATCTGAAATTTATGTGAATATTGACATGATTCTGTATCACTAGTGTTGAAATGTTCCAATTGTTTCAAAACTTCGATGTAGTATACCAAATTTGGCACATTATCTCTATCTAAAAATCAGAATTAGAAAGAGAGCTTCAAAATTCTCCAGAATCAACTGATAATATTTACTTCCAGTTATGGTGCTTTTGCTAGGGTAATAGGAGTTTAAGTTACTCGCTAACCACAATTTCATTTTACCAATAATGTATACAAAGGATAGATGAAGAAATTTTAAAAAGGAATCAAGGAAATTTTGACGGAGTATTGAGATGAGAGAAAAATGTGCATAAATTTCTTCTCACAGCTGTTATTTCCTTGCTCATTTTTCTGCCTCTTTCCTTCAAATTGTCCTCTTGCACAAACAACTTCCTTTTTCATTTTTTTCCAAAACAAAAAATTATATCCTTAATGTCTATTGTCAATCTCATCTCTAAAGCCTCTAGTAATATTAACTATAAAACAATTCCTTGCAGATTGGGTAATATATAGATATCCATCTGAATTTATGTACATAAATATTAGTGTTTGTGTGTCACTTTTGGATACCTTTCTCTCAAGCACGTTCCCTGTCTCCCCGTGAAGTGGTACCTGCTTTCTTTATCATGTCTGTGTTACTTATTTCTAACATACACATATCAGCCAGCGAATGTTCCATTCTATGTTCCAGGCTTGTGTCCCAATGAATATCTTTTTCCAAATGTTTTCTAATCATTGTGTAGGATTCCCTTGTACAGAGATACCATTTGCTTGGATCCAATCATGTATAGTGGGACACTGTATTTGTTTCCATTTCTTGGCTCTTTTGAAGCGTGCAACATAAACGTGGATGTGCAGGTTTTCTCGTCATATCCTGGATGCTGTTGCTCAGAATGGGACATATGCAATGCCTTGCGTGTTCTTTTCAAGTTACTCTATACTCTTTTCAAGAGTGGTTGTAGTAGTTTACATTCCCAACATCAGTTCAGTACATTTCCTCTTTCAGGGAGTCAACTCCACCACTTGTTGCTTGAGGTCAGAATATATCTCATTCTGACTTGGGGAAGATGTTATTTCAGTGTTGTTTTTATTTACATATCACTTACTTCCATTGATGGTTGTTATGTTTCTGTGTGTCATTACCATTTTTATTTCTTCTTCTGGGAAGTCTGTTTTCACATCCATGGCGAACTTCATGATTGAATTGTTGGATTTAGGAGGGATTAGTTTCTTGTGTCCCCTGTATGTGAGAAACATTAACCTTTTATAATATTTGTCTGTTACATTGCTGTTTGGCTGTCTGTCTGCTTTCATGACCATGTCCTTAGCTGTGCAGAAATTTTTATTTTAATGTACTCCCATTTTCCAATCTTTCATCAATCTGTTGTGTGCCTCAGACTCTGTTCAGGAAGTTCCTCCCTAGGCCTGGAAGACCTGATGTCTCTGCTTACTCTGTTCTATTATAGTTATGAGGATTCACATTTGATGTTGAAATCTTAATCCATTTTGAGTTGACATCGGTGCTGCTATTATGCTAGGATCAGCTTTGATTTTTTTTTTCCCTGTGGTGATCCTTTTTTCCCATTTCCAATAATTGAAGATGCTAATTTTTCTATTGTATGTCTCTCATTCCTTGGTCAAATATCAGCTGACTGCAAGTCTCTGGTATCTTGGAAGGTGTTCTGCCATATTGTATTCATCAGGCATCACCTTTTTGGCAATAGAAGGTTGTATTTTTTTAATAATGCTTTTGTAATAAAGCTTGAAATCAGGCATGTTGATACCGCTGATGTGGTTCTTTTTTTTTTTTTTTCAAATTTTTATTATCAAACTGATATACAGGGAGGTTACAATTTCATCCGTTAGGCATTGTATACATTTCTTGTACTGTTTGTTACCCTGTCCCTCATACCTTCCTCCCTCCTCCCCCTTTCCATTCCCCAACTGTGGTGTTCAGTGCATTTTAACCAAACAGTTTTGCAAGTATTGCTTTTTTAGTTGTTTCTCTTTTTTTACCCTATGTATCTCAATTTTGGTATTCCCTTTCAATTTCCTAATTCTAATACCAGTATACACGGTTTCCAAAATACTCAGATAAGATTATATAGTGTAGAAGTACATCCATTTTCCACATGAATGTAACAGACTTATTCAAAGGTTTTCAACATACAGCTATCAAAAACAGATTCTTCTAAGCATCAAGTGTAGCATACTCCAAAATATATACTTACATTGTCCATGGACAGATTTTCAGAAAATACAAGACTATCGAAATTATTCCACGTCTTCAATCTTATCAAAGCAGAATCATGAAGGATTTCCAATTCACTTCTGAGAAGATGCTGGAGTAGCAGCAGAGCCCTAGGTAAACACATTTTGACATTACTGTTTTGCCCCACCAGAGAAAATCTTATTCCTAGAAAGACAGCCCAAGTAAGTTATAACTGTACAGCGATATTGGCCAGGAAGAAAAAACATACCTTGCTGGCCTGAAAACACAGATTTTTGTTCCAGTTTGTGGTGCACCAACAAGCCAGTGCTGGCGCCCACACACTTCCCCATACTCCATGCACCTAAAGCACACAACAGCAACAGGGACAAAATCCTCCAGAGAACAGCAGACAGACCAGGATTGCAGACTGAGAACCCAAAGGCTGAAATAGCAGAGAAAGTGTGAGTACCTCTATAAAGACATCCTCACTCTCGCCCGTGAAGGAGTATCTGGAGCTTAGCCCTTCCACCATTGCTAGAGCAAAGTGCCATCTTTGTCACTGGCATAGGTTCAGACCAGACTGGAACAAAAGTAGGCCTTCAGAGAGCAAGGATGAATGGGCCATCTTTGAAAAAGGCACGAGGGACCAATCAGGGAGAGCTAGCTCTGGCCAGGAGAAGGACCCCTGCCCAGGTAGGAGGGTCATCCTAGGCCATGACTCAGCGAGAGGTGACTTGACTGTTGAAATTTCTAAATTGAAAGTGAAAGCAATGGCCCCACAGCAGAGTAGTGGAGCCAGGGTTCCCAAAACTGTGCATGTGCCCCATCCACAGAGGATACCGAAGTCCCACTTGCAAGCTGTGTGAACCAGAGCGACCCAGGATCTCACCAACAAGGGATGCAGTTCAAAGTAGATCCACCCCCAGAAACTGAAAGCAAGTCAAACATGGCAAGCAGCAAAATATACTGCTGACCATCGCAAGGAAACCAGCTAAAAAGCCCATCCAAACAAGGAAGACCGCATTTTCTTTTCCAAGTTTTTTTAGGCTTTTATTGTGCTTTTTCCCATTTCTGAAATGTCATTTGGTTTTTATATTCCTTTTTTACCTATTTGTTTTTAGCAAAAAATTGTTTTGCTTGTTCGATTTTCTGGGTTTTTTTTTTCCCTTTTAAAAAAAATTTTCTCTGTTTTGTGCATTTGTCTTCCACTATTTTTTCTTTATTTTCCTCTTCACATTCTCTTTCTTTAAAAACACTTTCCCAGGAATAACACCTCCACTCTTCTCTGTTAAATGAATTGTCTATCTTTTTAAACTACTTCTTTCTACCAATTCTACTATTCTCCACATTTCCACGTCACTGTAATTAAACCAAAATCATGAACCTCCCCCATAATATTTTACTCTATTCTCTTCACTGCCGCTAACTGACCCTCCTTACTTACAGGAACTCCAGATTCCATTGATCTCAGGTTATTGGGTAGAGGGAATCCCTGCTTAAACCGAGTGAATCAAATGGGTTCAAAACAAAGCCTGCCAGTCCAAAAAGATTTTAATACAGTAACAAAAGTTACTCATATGATTGTAACAGTAAATACATAACTACTGAGTACAGGGTGCAGGATTTGTTGTTATATCAAAATTGTATTCTTCAGGAACAAAAATCTCATATTATATACAGGTATACAAGGTATCTGTATATAATTGTTAACCGCAAAGATTTACACAACAGTGCCTTGTAAGGTAGGCATGAGGTCTTCAACAGTGCTCACACATCTATCCAGCAATAGTAAACATCTCGTAAAAGTGAAAGGCAGGAATCAAATTTGTCAATCCAATGGCCTCTATAAACACGCTGGCATTGCAATCCTAGTATCAGATAAAAGTGACTTCAAATTAAAAACATTAAAAAAGAAAGAAAGAAGGTTACTACATTCTAATAAAGGGATCTCTGCTACAGGAGGATATAACCATCCTATATATCTACACAACAAATACAGGACGACCCAACTTCATCAAACGAACACTAATGACTCTAAAATCATTCACAGACCCAAACACATTGATAACTGGGAATTTAACACTCCACTATCACCTTTGGACAGATCAACACACCAAAAAGTGAACAAACAAACCACAGAACTAAAAACCTGCGTAGATCAACTAGACTTAACCGACATCTACAGAATATTCCAACCAGCAACAACATAGCACACATAGCAGATAGCACATAGCACATAGCAGATAGCACATAGCAGATAGCAGATTTTGATTCGTTCAAACAAATTTCATATCGACCACAAAGTGTAAGGTAAATATTGTTGGGAAACTCTGGTGGCTACTTGTAAAAAATATTTTAATGTAGAAAGAAAAAGGCTTTGTACGTGTGTATAGATTTATCTGTCAGTTTCTTTGTATCTACCTATCTATATGTTATCTACACCACGACATAATTACTTGGCAGAATATTGAGGTAATTGATAAACAATTCAGGATTGTCTGGCATAATCCTATTTCCTACAGCTATTCCAAATGACAGAAAATGCTCTTGAGTGACATCACATGAATTTCATAGCATTCTTGTGGACAGATCCACTTCCTTCCATTTAATCTCTGGTACATGGCAAGAAAGAATAGAGTAAATTTCCAGACCTTGGATGTGTAACGGAGTATTGGGACAGAGTTTAGGACAGTGGTTCAACGTGTACAAGAGTCAGTTGTTTGACATTCCCCTTTACCAAATGTTTCTCTGTAGAAACAAAAGTAAAAGTATTGTGTCCATTAAATAAAAGTGGCTCTTTTCTCAGTGGATTTTGCTTTCAGCTTTTCTAGAAGCAGAATATCTGAACATTGAGGATAATTCAGTTTGTTGATGCCAAAACACTCCATAGCAGGAAGAACAGTGCTGGAGGTATGTTAATATCTACTTTCAAACTTTTGGAAGCTTCAGGTTGAAAATCTTTTTGGTCCTGGTACAACAAAAGGCCAAAAATCAAGAAAATGTGATTGAAGACAGAGAAGTCAACATATACACCTATGACACCTTGGTTTTTTATAATTAAGACAAAAGAATTGGATAGAAAAGCACAGCCTTTTCAAGAAATGGTAAGGCAGAATACTATAAACTCTTCCGCCAACCAAAAGTACATCAATGTGTGTCTCCTCACACCACCAAAAATTCTAATTGGATCAGGGACTCGAGGTAAAATGGATACAATAAATATGCAAGAAGAACGAGGACAAACACTAGGGCTTCTGAGCGCAGATTAACAGATTTCTATAAAATCTAACAACCACATTAATTCACAGTATTGTACAAAAAGACGTCCATGGAATTGCTAAGCTCCATATGTCAAATTATGAAGAGAGAAGAGAGCACAGAATATGGGAGAAGATGTGCAGTAGCTACTAAACAAATAGGGCTCTCAAATACAAAATATAATTGAAACTCAAATAAATAAAATTCTTTAGACACTCTGCAAAGCAGTACACCACATCTGCAATAAAATATACACATAGATTATGATCGAGCAATCTCAATGGTGGGCATTCACTGTAAAGATCATAAAGAATTCCATGCTAAAACTTCCACCATGATCAAGATCATTGCAGCATTCTCTCAAATAGCCAACATATGTAACCAACTCTTCTGGCCATCAGTTGATGAATGGAACAACAGAAAGTGGTTTTATATTCATAGTGTAATTCTAGGCTTCCTTCAGAAAGAATGACATCCTCTCATTTGTAAGGAAATAGAAAGCCTTAGGAAATCATTATGTCGTATGAAGTGAACCAGCAGCAAACAGAGCCAATGGATTCGCTGAGTTGTAAAAATGGCATACATGCCTAGGATTTTCCATGCAGAGTATTAGTTTCTCAATACTTTGGAGAAATAATCACAAACAATCATGGTACTAGTAATGATCTCAAATATATGGAATCCGGAGGTTTCTTTATTTTTACTTTGAAATCCTTATTTGAAATTATTTCTTTTGATTTAATTTTCTGTGTTGGTAAACCAGGTGTCGCTGTAGTAGACCATGGAGCTCTTACTATTGTCTCTTTCTTTATCGTAGTAAGGAAATGACTTCTTCACACTGTGAGAAGTACAAAGGGTAAAGGAATGCAACAAAGGAATAGAAATTGTTGTAATTAACCATTCAAAGTTGGTGAACAGTTGATTGGAAAGTGAAGCAAGAGAAAAATGAGGGAGGAATTACCACGTTCGACAAATTTTATATACCCTATCTTATCAATGCATTTCTATGTTGATCACCTTGAGACATAACTTCAAAAGACTAGGCACACACACACACTCACTCAAACACAAACACAAACTCACACACACAATCAATATTTTTCTTCTTTCTGATTATCTACCAACACTTGTAATATTTCCAGCAATGCACAAATTTTAATACATTTTGATTGTTATTTTTTTGGATACATAGAAAAATCTAGTTTCCCACCGCAAAATGCATTTACACTTAATTTTTTTACATTTTCTTTATTATTTTCAGGATGATGTACAGTGGGGTTACAGAAACATGCTTCATATAGTGATTACATATGCATTTCTTCTCATACCTGCTATCCCATCCTGATTTTTCTCCCTTCATCCCTCTGCTTCACCCCTCAAACCACTCCCTCAATTTCTTAATTATTTACACATTAACTCTATGTGTTAGTAATTCTTAATAATATTATAAAGTAAAATAAACAGACGTCTGATCCTTCATGCTCAGTGTCACATTCAATTCTCAAAATTCTTATGTCCTCTATGCTTAGTAATTGTAAAGCAATTCATCCCAAAATGGTGATATATGCATATACCTCTCTTTCTTTATGCTTCCTGTAATCTGTTCCTCTTTTCCTGTGATATATCTCTTCCTAAGTCCCTTGATTAGCTCAGTTTGTTCTCTCCCTACCCAATTAACTTGGTGAGCCCTTTCTGCTCTATTCCCCACCACATTTCCCATTCATTCGGTCTTGCAAAACGTCCTATTTAAAGAAGTCAAAGAATCTTTGCATATTGTCACACACTGTAACCAAATTGGAGGTGTCAGTGATTAGGGGAGGGCTGGGAATATGGCCTAGTTGCAAGAGTGCTTGTCTCAATTATTAGGGGAAATCAAAAGACATTCATATGATTAGACATTTTTTTTTATTATTTTTACTCATAGATAAGACAAGGAGAAATACTTGTTGAACACACGGTGGGACAACTGATTATTTCTGCAAACGAATAAATAAAAACACATTTTTTTCTTTCGATGCATAGAGTGCTAACACATATGTTCGTATTGTGTCTACAAATATTAGACACATCCTTGGATCTTCTACAGGTACTGCAAATTGAACAAATGCCTATTATCATGAATGAATTCCCTGCTTTCTTACCTTCCATATACACTGAAACCAATTAATTGTACAGCTTCTGGAAAACTATACTTGGACACTTGTGTGTCTTGACCCACTTGGAGGGAGTTGTACAGGTGAATCAATGAAAACTTATTATTTTAAGGACCCGGGCACATTTCCACAAGCCATAGTCTAGGTTATACATACAGAGACACAAAACATGTAATGTAATTGTTTGAGCCAGGTCTTGAAGATTAGCACCAAGTGGAAGGGTTTGTAAATGCAAAGGTCAACAAGTAGGACAGTTAGCAATAATTTGCTTAGGTTGTTTAAAAGGAATTTTATTTTATTTTATTTTATTTATTCCTGTCCTGGGTCTTGGACTCAGGGTCTGAGGACAGTCCCTGGCTTCTTTTTTGCTCAAGGCTAGCAGGCACGCTGCCACTTGAACCACAGTGCCACTTCTGGCCATGTTGTATGTACGTGGCGCTAGGGAATCAAACCCATGGCTTCATGTGTATGAGGCAAGCATTCTTGCCACTGGGACATAATACCAACCCTAAAGGAATTTTATATGTGAAAGGTAAATGACCTGCATTAGAATGCCAAGATGCATGGTCTTCTTTTGCCGAAATGAAAGGGACTAAATCATCTACATGAAAATTACCACATGCCATAGGACCTGTCAAATTAGAATGAGCAAGAATCTGAATGACTTACAGTGAAGCTGTCTTTGGCATTACTGGCTTTGAATTGTTTAAATAGTGAATCTAGTGGGGGGTTTATGTGATAAATAACAACAGAATATATATTGCATAAAACATGTGCTGCACAGGTCGACTGAGTGATTAAATTGAAAGTTATTAAGAAATTCTGTAAAGCATATATAACAGCCTGTGATTCATTTTATATGCCTATTGCCAGGGAGTGAGGAAATCTTGATATTTACCTTCTGTCCAAAAAGCACATTTGCTATTTTTGGTACTATCTTCAAAACTATTAGGCGAATTTAGAATGAGCTTAGAAAGTCAAATATTATCAGTACTATAAATTTGTTATTGAAATAATTTCCTTAAAAGACTAGAATGTAATTTGTATAAAACTTCTCCATTAAAGCCATTTAATGAAAAAGGGAGGAGATCAGGGGTTTGTAATGCAAATTTGAATTGTTATTTAGGTGTGGGGATGATAATCAAGTAGTTGTCCTGCCCATTGATTTCCAGGCACATTTTACAACCTTGCATGATAATAAAGCTGATTATCTCCAGACATGTGGTTTACATTTCTGACAATGTGTGCCTGGTACATATCAAAGTATTGTTGAACTGTGCTATTCCCCCTGTGGGGTAAACTTTGTAAGTAGATTTAATAGCCCATTAGGGACAGAAAAATCTACCCGGGATAAGAAATTTTGAGTCAGGGGTTTTTCTACTAAAAGTAATTCCTGACTTTCCTCACTCGTTAATACACAAGGGATATTTAAAGTCAAATCCTCTTGAAGAATAGAGAATAAATTATGCAAAGCATAGGTGGGAATGCCTAAGGAAGGATGAAGCCAATTAATGTCCTCTAGTAACTTTTGAAAATCAAG
Source organism: Perognathus longimembris pacificus (assembly GCF_023159225.1). NCBI lineage: Eukaryota > Metazoa > Chordata > Mammalia > Rodentia > Heteromyidae > Perognathus > Perognathus longimembris. The sequence goes on along the minus strand of NW_025957178.1, from coordinate 73,873 downwards.
AGTATTTAATTATTCAGTACGAATTTTTATAAATTGGAGAATAATTGCTTGTTTTTTTTAGCTAAATATCCTAGATACTTTAATGGCTCCTCTGTCCAGATTTTATCAGGGGCAACTAGTAAACCATTTTCTTGCAAGTGGAAGGACAAAATTTGTAATAAGTCTGATAGAATATCTTTATTAGGTGCAGCAAATAATTAGTCATCCATATAATGAATACATGAAACCTGAGCAAATCTTTTCCTAATAGGTTCTAGTGCTCTGGCTACAAAAGTTTGACACATAGTAGGTGAGTTCATCATGCCTGGTGGCAATAATTTCCATTTAAACCTTCCATGGGGTCCTTGGAGATTAATCCGACTTAAAGTAAAAGCAAAGCATGATAGGTCCTCATCAAATAAGAAAATAGTAAAGAAACAACCTTGCAAATCTTAGTATAATATTCCAATTTAAAGGAATCATACATAATTGGGGCAAGCGAAGATGTAAAGTATCTATAGGCCTCATAGCTGAATTTAGAGCTCGACAACCAGTGAGCAATCTCCATTTGTGAGAATTCTTTTAATAACAGAATTAGGAGAGTTCTAGGTAGAGATAGAAACCTCAATATGATTTGAAGCTAACTTATCTCCAACAACTTGCAATTTGGCTGCCAACTTTTCTTTAGATAAGGGCCTTTGCTCACGACAAACTGGACAATCTGTCTGCCAAGTAAGTAATCTTACTGAGAAAGACATGCATCTGAACATCAAGGGAAAACTAAATGAGCTCCCCATTGTTCAAAGACGTCTAGTACAATTACGTTAATAGGTACTTACAAAAATTACGGATCAAAAATGGAATGTTGGCCTTCACCATCAGTAATATTCTGATATTCAAGATTTTGCTTAATAACTGAATCAAGTGTACTACTGACACCTTTTATTCTGCATTTGATAGTTTGAGTCACCCTGCCCCGATGCCCCATTCAATCTGGCTGATTATTGTGATGTCTTAGCCAGTAGCTAGCAATGCCTCTTTCCTATATAAAATTTACAACAAGGTGGTTTGTATGCTTCATTGAAAATCCAGAAAACAGATTGATATTTCATACTGTCAAAACCTCCTTGATAAGGTTTGCAGAAGTTGATATAAATATGTAAGCAAAGAAAATCAATTGTGCAATACGATCACCAGAATTAATATCATAAGGTACAGGGGAGGTCTTAAGGATTTTAATTTGTCCTATGTAGTCAGAGTCAGTTACTCCTGGTACAACTAACACCCCTTTAGCAATTAAACTGGAATGCTCCAAAAGAAGGCCCCAAGTCCCCCATGGTAAGGGACCGTATATGCAAGTTCTAATTCTGGAAATTAGCAGGGAAAGTTAAGGTTGGGCTTGAGAAAAGGTCCACTGTGGCACTCCCAATCTGGGCTGGTTGTAACGAAAAGATGGTGGGGAAGGCTCGTTCATAGGAATGCGACCATGAGGCTTGCCCTTTGCCCCCTTTCCTGAACACCTTGTAATTTCTCCCTGTGATGCTTCCGATGAAAGGGGAAGCATATGTCCACCAATGTCAGTTTTAGATCAAAATTCTTGGGCCCAATGTACCCCACGTTTGCAGAGATGGAATATCCTAGGCGACTTTGTATTTGCCAGTTTTATTTTTACACAATTCATTTTAGTATGCCCTTGTCCCCACAGCCAAAACAGTTTAATTTCCCGGATTTGGGTACTTTCACAGTAGCACACAGAGTCTGTCCCAATAGCTTCATCTTTTGAGTGTCCAAAAATATACCTTGTACTGTTCTATCAATAATTTTCTGAAGGCGCACTATGAAGTCAAAGTAGGGTTCCTGGGCCCCTTGAATAAACCAGGCCTAAGAACCATCCTTTTTACTGTGGGAAATACCCAACCCCATGCCTCTAGACATATCTCCTGAAGCCACTGGTCAATCTGCTTTGGGGTATTTACTAGATTCTGGGTCTTATAATCCCCAGTGCCTATTCACATATCATGCGTTATTTTGTGAATGGCTGCATTTAGGTAGTGAGCATTTTAGTGGTAACACTAGCAAGCATTGAAGCCATGATTTTTATTTCTACTTTAGAGTCCTGATTGATCACTCCTGGAATAATAGGTAAGCCCCTCAGAGCAGAGCTGCTACGGCCTAAAAATAAGCCAACAGATTCCCTTGGAAGTGGGCCAATGACTCCTGTAGAGAGGGGCTAAAATACCATTTTGGAAGTCAGTACTGTGCAGGTAGAGGAACAGAGATCCAGTCCTGCACTTTCTGTTGTTGCTCAGAGGAGACTTGAAACTGATTGTTTCTGCAGGTTTTTGGGGGATATGCTTGAGTTTAGGGGAAAGAAGGAGCTGCTCCACAATTTTTCTGTGGGGCCAGGGGCTGGCTCCTTTGCCAGCTTACTGAAATCTGGCGGCCAGAGTCATTCAAATTAGATCTGAAATTTGTAACACAATGCTTCCCGTTTTTACAGAGGGGAGAAATTTCAGTAATAAATCTCCTTTTCTGATTAAGTCAGTGAGCCATTAAGTGGCCCCTTTGTCGGCAGGAAAAACAAATGCCAGGAATCCGAGCAGTACATAAATGTCCCCGTCGCCTTCTCCCCATCCAGGACATGCGGAATAACTCTGTTACAGTCGGCCCGTGGAGCATGAGGCCCTGCAGCTAGGATGGCCCAATGTCCGCACAAAGCTGAATATAGTCATTTATTCCTCCTTTTATCTTAGAGGGCCTGAGGGCTGCTTGGCAATTTGGGCATAAAGTTTTAGTAGCCAAGGTTCAAGAATGACTTGAGTGTGCTGGGAATATGGCCTAGTGGCAAGAGTGCTTGCCTCATGTACATGAAGCCCTGGGTTTGATTACCCCTCACCAGAGATATAGAAAATGACCAGAAGTGGCGCTGTGACTCAAGGAGCAGAGTTCTAGCCTTGAGTAAAAAGAAGCCAGGGACAGTGCTCAGGCCCTGAGTTGAAGTCCCAAGACTGGCCAATGAATAAATAAATAAATAAATAAATAAGAATGACTTGAGTATGTGGTACTGTAGAGCCATATTGAAAACAAGCATTCTTTAGATCTGTTATTTGTTTAAATGACAAACACTGATGAACTCTCTTGCTATCTTCATCTTGCCTGTCAGGGAATAAATGAAAACCAGAAATGTCCTCCCTTCTTGATAAGTCTGAGCCAAGGAAGTGTGCCACGTTTACTGTAGGAGGACCAGGCGCTTTAAACAGCACAGGCAGAAATGGTACTAGCTGTGAGACCCTATCAGGCAGAGGTTGTGGTGGGAAAGGATGAAAGTCCGCCAGGATTCTGGGCAGGTCCCACAAGTCTTTACCTTTACAGGAGTTTGCTGCTTTGGATAATGTTTCGACAATAGGGGTATAATTGATTCCAAAATTTTCTCCACATGGATCAATCTGTCTTTAGTAAGCTCCTTGCATAATTTTTCCTCAGTGTCTGAGCCATCTGAGTCTTCCTTATTATCTACCGCAGTGGTTTGAGATCTTTTTAATTTTCTCAATTCTTCCCAATCAGCTGCATAAGCTTGGGGGTTGCATGATGCTCATCAAGTCCCTGTTCACTTTCTCTGATCAACTGATTGAATCTAATCCGTTCATGTCTACAATGGCATTATGTCGAAAGGATTCAGATTAGGACCATAAACTATTTCATACCACATAACTTCCTCTTTTTTTCTTGATTGTTTAATTTTTTCCTTTATTTTCAGAGTGATGTACCAAAGGATTAGAGGTTCATATGTAAGTCTGTAAGTATATTTCTAGTTCATCATGTTACCCACACTTCCCCACACTTCCAACTCCCTCGTATCTTTCCCCCTGATAAGTTTTAGAATTGGTTTACACAAATGTTTTTGTAAATTTTGATTTAGGAGACATTTGTATTTTTATCCTCTGGCTCTTGATTTCAGCATAATATTTCTCTTTACTAGTTTTTATACAGGAATCAAATTATTGACACTTTTCTTCCACTAATTTTGGGGGATTCAGTGTCTACAAATTTGGATGACCAAGAGGAGTTTAACCGAGCTAATATGTATTGAATGGTTCCAGTAATATAATGTATATTGTATGTCCCAACAATAAAATAGCAAGGGGATCAGCAGTAACCAAAACGTGTATATTTAGGTACAGAGACCACTTAAACCAATCATGGAACCATCCCTTCCCTTGAGACTTCATTTTGCATTGTAGCTCAATATTTTTCTCACCAGAAACTATTATGACCTCTAAATTGTTTTCATAAAATCAACATCTTATCCCACTGCACATATAGGAACCCTTGTAAAGGAAGAGGAAATTCAGGCCTCTTTGGAACCTTGGAATGATTTTAAGTATGGTGTCTACATAACACTTTATTTGAAGTTCACACACCACTATCCGGAATTGCTTTGCTATGTCCCCACCTTGCTATGTCAGCTGGAGTAGATTCCTATGTTAATCAACCTTGTCCTGTGTCTACTGTAATCAAATGTTGCAAACTTCAAAGCCTCTTTATGTTCTGCAATTTTAACAATCCTATGCTATTCTCTGGTTCCAAAACTGCATATTAGCTGGGAGTTGGAAAAACTGTTGCTGCAGTCTTGAGGTTCAACCTTATGGCTGCAGACCTCCCGTACCCCATCTTTGTCTCTTGTCTTTTTTCTCTTGCCTTATTATTCCTTTTCCGTATCCCAGCCGCCCCTCAGTCAGGATTCCTGCTCCCCTGCCAGCTGGCCTGGCAGGCAGAGTCATTCAAATTAGATCTGAAATTTGTAACACAATGCTTCCAGTTTTTACAGTGGGGAGAAATTTCAGTAATAACTCTCCTTTTCTGATTAGGTCAGTGAGCCATTAAGTGGCCCATTTGTTGGCAGGAAAAACAAATGCCGGGCATCCAAGCAGTAAATAAATGTCACCATCGCCTTCTCCACATCCAGGGCATGCGTAAGAACTCTGTTACAGTCTGCCCTTGGAGCATGAGGCCCTGCAGCTATGATGGCCCAATGTCCGCACAAAGCTGAATATAGTCATTTATTCCTCCTTTTTCTTAGAAGGCCTGATGGCTTCTTGGCAATTTGGGCATAAAGTTTTAGTAGCCAAGGTTTCAAGAATGACTTGAGTGTGCTGGGAATATGGCCTAATGGCAAGAGTGCTTGCCTCATGTACATGAAGTCCTGGGTTTGATTACCCCTCACCAGAGATATAGAAAATGACCAGAAGTGGCGCTGTGACTCAAGGAGCAGAGTTCTAGCCTTGAGTAAAAAGAAGCCAGGGACAGTGCTCAGGCCCTGAGTTGAAGTCCCAAGACTGGCCATTGAATAAATAAATAAATAAGAATGACTTGAGTAAGTGGTACTGTAGGGCCATATTGAAAACAAGCATTCCTTAGATCTCTTATTTGTTTAAATGGCAAAGGCTGATGAACTCTTTTGTTATCTTCATCTTGCCTGTCAGGGAATAAATGAAAACCAGAATAAATGAAATCCCTTCTTGATAAGTCTGAGCCAAGGAAGTGTGCCACGTTTACTGTAGGAGGACCAGGCACCTTAAACAGCACAGGCAGAAATGGTACTAGCTGTGAGACCCTATCAGGCGGAGGTTGTGGTGGGAAAGGATCAAAGTCCACCAGGATTCTGGGCAGGTCCCACAAGTCTTTACCTTTACAGGAGTTTGCTGTTTTGGATAATGTTGTGACAATAGGGCTATAATTGATTCCAAAATTTTCTCCATATGGGTCAATCTGTCTTTAGTAAGCTCATTGCATAATTTTTCCTCAGTGTCTGAGCCATCTGAGTCTTCCTTATTATCTACCCCAGTGGTTTGAGATCTTTTGAATTTTCTCAACTCTTGCCAAACAGCTGCATAAGCTTGGGGGTTGCAGGATGCTCATCAAGTCCCTGTTCAATTTCTCTGATCAACTGATTGAATCTAATCCGTTCATGTCTACAATGGCATTATTTCTAAAGGATTCAGATTAGGACCATAAACTATTTCATACCACATTACTTCCTCTTTTTTTCTTGATTGTTTAATTTTTTCCTTTATTTTCAGAGTGATGTACCAAAGGACAGAGGTTCATATGTAAGTATGTAAGTATATTTCTAGTTCATCATGTTACCTCCTCCATCACCCCACACTTCCAACTCCCTTGTATCTTTCCCCCTGATAAGTTTTAGAATTGGTTTACACAAATGGTTTTGTAAATTTTGATTTGGAGACATTTGTATTTTTATCCTCTGGCTCTTGATTTCAGCATAACCTTTCTCTTTACTAGTGTTTATACAGTAATCAAATTACTGACACTTTTCCTCCACTAATTTTGGGGGATTCAGTGTCTACAAATTTGGCTGACCAAGAGGAGTTTAACCGAGCTATTATGTATTGAATGGTTCCAGTAATATAATGTATATTGTACGTCCCAACAATAAAATAGCAAGGGGATCAGCAGTACCCAAAATGTGTATATTTAGGTACAGAGACCACTGAAACCAATCATGGAACCATCCCTTCCCTTGAGACTTCATTTTGCATTGTAGCTCAATATTTTTCTCACCAGAAACTCTTATGACCTCTAAATTGTTTTCATAAAATCAACATCTTATCCCACTGCACATATAGGAACCCTTGTAAAGGAAAAGGAAATTCAGGCCTCTTTGGAACCTTGGAATGATTTTAAGTATGGTGTCTACATAACACTTTAGTTGAAGGTGACACAATAGTTATAAAATCTCTTTAACTAATGGTTAAAAACCAATAAATGAATAAATAAATAAGAATATAGCATGGCCTGTGAGCCTATCCTCAGGAGTGAGATTTAAATGACAAAGGTGCTTCTTAGTCAGTCTACGTGGTTGGTCAGTAGTAGGGTGCTCCCATTCATAGTGGAATATGGCTAGCTCATACTAAGACCATTCATAAACTTCCAAGGAGTAGGTTGGAGACTGACCCATTCTATTGGACAAGCCAATGGAGGACTTTTTTGATAACTTCTTTTCTGCTGAACATTGAAAACCCGGTGGTAAAAATGAATGATTTCAATGATTGCACGTGCAGGGCTTGCATACTGTTATGAGCAAGCTGATTAACATAGTGAGACGTTTGCACACTTTGTGTCAAACACACAGTAGCTGGTGCAGCAGAGGCAACTAAGAAAATAAAGGGTACAATGCCTGCTATCAATGGCCATATAAATCGTCTAGGGCGCATGAGTTATTTTAAATATTTTATCACTTGGGTGGGGCATAGACTTGTTGTCTGTAAAGTATAAAACTTCTTCTCAAATAATATTTCTATATGGTTTTGCCAGTGATGTTACATCATATCTGCAAGACATGGGTACAGGAGGATTTTATCATTGTCCTTCTGTTTAATATACTACGTGAAAAACCGGTGGAGTCCTCCTGTGGTGACTGGATATGAGTTTGGAACACTGGATCTTGTATATATGGTTATCTGACCTTCGAAATATACTGAAAAATGGGGGAGTTTGTAACTAAAATGACAAGAAATGTACTCACTGCTTTATTATGTAATGGTAACTCATTTGTATCACCTTGTCAATAAAATTTAATTACAAATTATAAATTAAATAGTCCCAACATGGACACAAACACACACACATACACACACGCACACACACAATCAAGCAGTAGTTTTGTGGCTCACCCATATGGTGGACAATATAAATTTAAATTCTCTACTAAAAGAGGTAATTTTAATAATATTTTTAATGCAAGCGGGAGATCATTGACAAAAAAGCGTGTTTCACATTCAAATCTAACTGTAAAAAGATATAGAAGAATTTTATACATGTTTATGTATCCAGATTTTCATTTTATGATCATCGTTCCACTCGTGAAACCTAAATATGCTTCTTAGAGAAATTGAAAAGGTATATTTCAGTAAAGGATTTCACCCTAAGATTGATGTCAGCTTTCATTATAAACAATACACAAGCTAACAAAATTAGTAAGTTTTCAAAGCTAGTGGAAATGAAAACGCATTCAACGTGCTGAAAGTATTATTTATTATTTCATGTCATTAGCAAGACAAGGAAAAATATGTAGTCCTCAAATAGTAGGCCACCGGATTATTTCTGCAAAGGAAAATAGAAAAAGATCTTTGCATTATAGTGGAAGGTGTGATAATATACATTTCTGATTCTGCCTAGGAACAATAGAAAGTTACATAGTTGTTGTACAGATATGCAAAACTGAACAACTGCCTATTATTCTGAAAGAATTTCTTGCTTTTTTCAACTTCCATATACGCAGAAATGGACCAATGGGCAATTGCTGTTGACTTATGGTATGAAACTCTATGGGTTTCAAATCACTTGAAGGTAGGTGAACACGTTAATACCCAGAGAATCCATTAGGATCATGAAACAGGTACATTTCTTCTAACCTTAGTTTAGGTAACATAATAAGATTCATCTAAGTAATAGAACAGTTTGCATATGTCTCACCTATGCAAGTATAATCAGAGTCACATGACAGGGACACAAAATATGAAATGTGCCCAAGTCTTATAACAAAAAATAGTAAATATTGTGGACTACATGAAAAATGATTATCCTAAGATTTGAGATCCAAGTCATAATATTTCATCCAAAATTCTCTATCTTAGATGAGATACAAACCATAAATGAAAAAAAGGAAGCAATATTTTTGTGGAAAGTGACTTAGTATGGGATAAAAGGAAAATATAAGTATAAGCCTCCTAAATTTTCGCAGGTTGTCTCATCAATCCACAGAGTCCCCAGAAACTTTTTCTTCTTGTCTCCCAAGTTATTTTGTTGAATATGAAAGTGACAGCAGGGAACAACACACTCTCATATTCTCTTCGCCTAAAAGTACTTTGATTTAAACTCGTCATGACAAGATTGGAGGTCTGACACAGCAGCAAAATGCTGGATACTTAAAACATAACTTTGGCATCTAAAAACATTCAGAATCATGACATCTTATTCAGTAAAAAGGCATTTATTAATATATGCTACATGAATGGGTAAGACACATTGATCGAAAACACAATTGGAAATGCCCTCATTGTGTGTCTTGGTGCATGTGTGTGATACCATGTGTATGTACAGTCTAATTTATATATATTTGTATTTAGATATAAGAATATTTGAAAACATATGAGCATGAATATGCATATGTATGTATCTTTCTGTGCACATGTGTATATATAATCAGTGAGCATCCTTTGAAAAGCATAACAAAGGGAAGATTGTTTTCTGCCCAGAGCAATATTTTTTAACACAGAAAATTGAATTGGGATACACAACTATATTAGCATTTGAAAGATTTCTTGTTCTATGTGAAAATAACTGTCTTGGTATCATTACAAAAAATACACCAAAATATACGAAACAGGCAAGACACATCTTCGTTATCATCAATTCAGGATCACTAGGTTTACTGAAAAGTAACATGGTTCAGGAATTATGTCCTGCCATAAGGCAATGCATCTGTCTTAAATTTTAGAAACTTTACTAAATTGCTGATTTAGAGTAGTTAAATGTGAACAAGGAAACAAGTATAAAGTCGCTACACTCTGACTGAAATCATTGTCCTACAGAAAACATCTTCCAATATTCTACTCATCCTAGAGTTCTGGAAACAAGTTGGACTGCTATTTCTTATCTGCACTACACAAAGATCAGATTACAAGAGCAAATACAAATATGTGTATACTGCATCTACCCAGGTAGTCTATTATTTCATTGACACATATTTAGCACATTTAGTCAAATATCAAGCTTCAAATTCATGTTTATAATAAAGTATGACAAACTCCTCATTTTGAAATGCAACCCTACCTTTCTGCATTTCACCAGATGGTACGGGAATCTGCAGGCCCTGATCTTGTTACTCTTATCATAGGGGCATTGAGGTAACCTTTCAGGATCCAGAGATTCACCTGCAAAGAAAAATATCTAAGCAAATCTGGTATATTTTTGAGAAAATGTAATTCTTTCCCTTCTCTTCCAATTACAACGTATGCATTAATTTCAAAATCCCTTCGATGATGACAAAAATGATAACTATGCCTTTTGATACTATCATAGAAATAATAAGCGAATTCATTTCAGTGCCCATTTGTGAATTCTTATGCCTAATTTGGGAAACATTTTTCCATTTATAGAAGGAATTTGTTGTTACTGATTTGCAATATTCACGCTGTCCTCTTTTGACAGGGAAGATGCATTGAGGCCAAGGCATTTACTTGCATTCTTATGTCTCAATAGTACGAATTCAAAATTCCACTGTACAATTATCAGAATGTCTCAATTCTGAACTCCATCCCATTGAATCTCCCCCACAGAGTTTTGCATACTGAGAATGCTAAACATAATATGATGGGAACCATTTGAAGTGTTCTTTTCAAAGGACATTGGGAACATGCTTACCTTCTTGCATTCTGGTAGACAGGGAAATATCTGCACTTCCTGGAGGAGAAAAATTCTGTCAGAAATCCAATGAAGAATTACTTCCAGACCAGATGTCTCAAACATTATCATTTCTTTGGAGAAACAAAGGAATATTGAAGAACTTGGAAGATATTCAACTCATTAACTTTTGATTTCATTGATGCACATCCTGTAAATACTGATTTTCTTAATTCATAAATTACATGCATTTTCAGAAGAAAATCAGGAGATAGTTTATAACTTATTTCAACACTGTTTATCTAAGGGGACATGAAGGCATCTTTTCTTGTTCATTCAAAGAGGGATGGAGTGTCTTTAAAGTATTAAACTGAAATTAGGTTTAAAATGAGAAAGACAAAGAAACTTGAGTTTCCTTTCATTAAATTTAGGCCGCTTAGAAAACAAATTATTTGCGAGATTTTTTTTATGAATAATCATACTTAATGCCGTAAAAGCATTCATTTGTAAATCAACCTCCTGAAAAATTTTATTCGTTTCACACGACATGCTTTGAATTTAAAATTACCTTTTCCACTTATTGAAGACAAACTAATTATGTGGCATCACAAACATGAAGCACTAGTAGTGAGTCCTGCCTTTTCCTAGGAATAAAACGGGTGGTATATATCTATATCTATGTCTACATCTATATCTATATCTATAATTATCTATCTATCTATCTATCTATCTATCTATCTATCTATCTATCTATCTATCTATCTATCTATCTATCTATCTGTGTGTATAGCTAAATGCATGGATGAAATCCTTAAATATTACATTGCCAAGATTTAGTATAAAATAGGTGTGCTTTGTGAATATTGAGATTAAAGTTAGAGAATGTCTTGCTGGCTCCATTTTTACAATATTTCGACAAAGGATTATGTTGCTGCTTACAACTTTAGAACATTCTACAAATGATGACATCAAAGTTGCAAATTATGACAGACAGATAGTACCCCAAAAGTATTGGCACATTTATGAATAACCGTTATGTTGAAGTAAAATGCAAATAACATAAATAGTTTCTGCTTAAGGCTAAAAAGAAAACGGGGAATGCAATTTTCTTATACATAAAGCATTCTACTAAAGGTGAGGCGCATCCCTTCCTCCAGGAGCAAAGAGCCCCTTGTAATGAGGTGTTCACTTTGCCGGGATTACTTTGATCTGGTGTCTCCTATATCTGGGAGCACAACTAGAAGGACTGGACAATCAAACTCATTTTGGATTTAGGGTATCATTTCATGTCCTCTAGCGCCAGTATATGACAGTATTATAATTCCTGGCCAAAATCCAGAAGAGAAAGTCCCATCTTCTCGCTGTGCTTTTTAATCACATTGCAATTTATTCCTCCTATGCTGTGAATAAGTCAAAAAGGGATATGTTTTGCTTCCATAGTTTGTTCAACTATCTTATATTAATACACTGCAGAATATAGATAATTGATTTTCCCAGCATAATAATTGCTGCCAACAATCAATTCATTGCATGTAACTCATTCCAAAGGAACGTTATACTTTCTAAGGTTAAACATTAAGAGAAGACACCTGAGAAACTACATGAATCTAATTAGAGTGACAGAGTAATAAGTGGCTTATAATACCTACTGGTATTTCTTAATATTGTCAAATATGAATGAAGGTTTTTTGACTTTTTGTTTTGCGCTTTCAGAAAAAAAGTATCACCAGTGTGTGTCTTACTTTCTCGGGTAGACATGAATAAATTTCTCACAAATAAATCATGTTCTCACGAAATCAATGGTAAAACATTTTTAATAGATTGCTAGGAAGATCTTATTTCCAATAGTGTATCCAATTTAACTCAGCATCAGGAATTCCTTGACAAATTTCAAGTCTTTAATACAAACTGATTTGAGAAAGATGGTTCCCTTTCAGTGACTCACATACCTGCCACATTTACATATGGGTTTCTAATAAAGCACCAATTCAAAGGAATTATGCAAAAAACCAATGTAAATCTTCCCCATCCTTTTTAACTGTTGAAAAGGGCCTAGACTTATCTCCAACATATTATGAGCCAAAATCATACTCGACAGCAAAAAAACAAAATTTATTCATTGAAAGGACTTAGAGAACTCCATTTGTATTGTGCATATTACTATAAATTGTGGAAATGTTTCAGGTGCTGTTAAAAAATTTTCAAGGGACAGGAAATTGCTCTGTATTAAAAAATAGGACATGGACAATAATGAATTACCTGTCTTGTTGATTAAAATGACATCCACTGAAAACTGAATTAGCAAACCTAAGATACACTATGAAAGAAGGTATCCTAGTGGTAAAACTCATGAATTTTCTTCCAGCTGTATATTACCTGTTTAATCGCAGGCAAATAATCAGGCAACAATTGTATTTGAAAGAAATAAGGAGAAATCTCAAAATTGTAACAGTAGGACTGAAGTCAACAAAGTATATTAATCTTTATCATTAATTTCTTTGTCATAGACCAACATTCAAGGGACTTCATTCATGACAAGTGTTCAACATATTTGTGAGAATGTTTTCTAACTGGTAGATATCTATACTTAATAGTTCCAAATTTTCCAACTTTTGCAGGTCTCAAACAGGTAAATACCCGTTTGAACTCATATAAATTCAGACAAGAATTTCTAGATATTCCTGTATTCTTACTTGAACTCTGGCTCAAGATTTCTATGGGTAATTATATCTAATAGAACATGACCTATAAATTGAGGGAACATTGGGCAATACTGAGAGTCATAGCTACAGATAATAACTGTTTCAAATATTAGTAAATTCCAGCATTAAATTTGTTGTGGGCATGAAACAAGTGTACAACCCCATAGAAATATCATTGTTAGACCTAAATAAAAGTGAGAGTAATGGTAGTAAATTTTAAGACGGACACATTGGAAATTGCTACATTCTCAATTCCAGGGACATCACATTTTTGATTATTTGATATGTTGGACAATGCTTGATATTTTGAAAAATAAGCAGGGACTACCTCATGGGACTTCCAGTAAAGGAATTACAAAAAACCTTTGTAGCCAGAATGTCACAGTGTATATCAAAGAGTGAAAAGTTAGTCCACACGAGATGGGGACTGATGACTGAGGAAAGGAAACGAGGGAAATGATGGTTAGATGTCTCTGAAGGAGAATTGTACTTACCAAATTAGTGAAGAAGGCTCTCCTCTCAACGAAGTAACCAGGTCCACCGTAGACCTTTCCGTAGTAACAGTTACTTTTAACTCCTGTCTCTCCCGTGTGGGTTCACGAGTATTGTGATGTGGCTAATATTGGTCACTTCCCCGTTATGATCTCAAGTCATTCACAAGCACTTCCGCATTTGACAAGTGAAGTGCTCAATGCTGCCTTCTACCAGGAAGTGGGAGTCCTGTTGGTTCTTCCTGTCCATTGTTTATCTATGATTTTGTGCAAGTAAGCGAGGTTTCAGTAGTGGAATGCTAAGAGTCGTTTTCACACACTTTTCAAATAGGCGAGTTTGGGATCCTGAGTTCCATCTTCCTATACATTTCTGTTCTGCCCATGATCCAGTCTTTGGAAAAGCATCCACTTTTACGCAAAGTGTTCACAGGAACCTATCAAGGAATATGTTGACCATTCTAGTTCTGAAAGTTTAACTATTTTCGCAAAACTTTGTACCTACATTATTATGGCCGCTTTTCCTCAGTGGTGACCATTCATGAAACATTACTTTTACAAAAAGATCAGGGTAACTAGGCTAAGTTATGATTATGTGGTTCATAGTAAATCAGAGAACTGGGACTATGCTCTCCATTTTCTAGTATGATTCATGTTCTTTTCTCCCTTATTAGCTGTGTATGTCTTCTTCATGTCTTTGAACTTGATTCCAAATATGTGTCTTATAAATTGATTTTGCTATTCTAAAAGAGATAACAGAAGAATTTGTTTACTACCATCCCTGTTTGACCAAGGGTATTTGTGTCTCGATTATCAGTAGGTTTGAAAAAAAGATTTAATCAAATCATATGGCATCCCTTATTATCTGAAATTTATAGGAATATTCACATGATTCTGTATCACTAGTGTTGAAATGTTCCAATTGTTTCAAAACTTCGATGTTGTATACCAAATTTGGCACATTATCTCTATCTAATAGATCAGAATTAGAACGAGAGCCTCAAAATTCTCCAGAATCAACTGATAATATTTACTTCCAGTTATGGTGCTTTTTCTAGGGTAATAGGAGTTTAAGTTACTCGCTAACCACAATTTCATTTTACCAATAATGTATACAAAGGATAGATGAAGAAATTTTTAACAAGGAATCAAGGAAATATTGAGGGAGTATTGAGCTGAGAGAAAAATGTGCATAAATTTCTTCTCACAGCTGTTATTTCCTTGCTCATTTTTCTGCCTCTTTCCTTCACATTGTCCTCTTGCACAAACCAACTTCCTTTTTCATTGTTTTTTCCAAAACAAAAAATTATATCCTTAATGTCTATTGTCAATCTCATCTCTAAAGCCTCTAGTAATATTAACTATATAACAATTCCTTGCAGATTGGGTAATATATAGATATCCATCTGAATTTATGTACATAAATATTAGTGTTTGTGTGTCACTTTTGGATACCTTTCTCTCAAGCACGTTCCCTGTCTCCCCGTGAAGTGGTACCTGCTTTCTTTATCATGTCTGTGTTACTTATTTCTAACATACACATATCAGCCAGCGAATGTTCCATTCTATGTTCCAGGCTTGTGTCCCAATGAATATCTTTTTCCAAATGTTTTCTAATCATTGTGTAGGATTCCCTTGTACAGAGATACCATTTGCTTGGATCCAATCATGTATAGTGGGACACTGTATTTGTTTCCATTTCTTGGCTCTTTTGAAGCGTGCAACATAAACGTGGATGTGCAGGTTTTCTCGTCATATCCTGGATCCTGTTGCTCAGAATGGGACATGTGCTATGCCTTGCGTGTTCTTTTCAAGATACTCCATACTCTTTTCAAGAGTGGTTGTAGTAGTTTACATTCCCAACATCAGTTCAGTACATTTCCTCTTTCAGGGAGTCAACTCCAGCACTTGTTGCTTGAGGTCAGAATATATCTCATTCTGACTTGGGGAAGATGATATTTCAGTGTTGTTTTTATTTACATATCATTTACTTCCATTGATGGTTGTTATGTTTCTGTGTGTCATTACTATTTTTATTTCTTCTTCTGTGAAGTCTGTTTTCACATCCATGGCGAACTTCATGATTGAATTGTTGGATTTAAGAGGGATTAGTTTCTTGTGTCCCCTGTATGTGAGAAACATTAACCTTTTATAATATTTGTCTGTTACATTGCTGTTTGGCTGTCTGTCTGCTTTCATGACCATGTCCTTAGCTGTGCAGAAATTTTTATTTTAATGTGCTCCCATTTTCCAATCTTTCATCAATCTGTTGTGTGCCTCAGACTCTGTTCAGGAAGTTCCTCCCTAGGCCTGGAAGACCTGATGTCTCTGCTACTCTGTTCTATTATAGTTATGAGGATTCACATTTGATGTTGAAATCTTAATCCATTTTGAGTTGACATCGGTGCTGCTATTATGCTAGGATCAGCTTTGATTTTTTTTTTCCTGTGGTGATCCTTTTTTCCCCTCTCCAATAATTGAAGATGCTAATTTTTCTATTGTATGTCTCTCACTCCTTGGTCAAATATCAGCTGACTGCAAGTCTCTGGTTTCTTTGAAGGTGTTCTGCCATATTGTATTCATCAGGCATCACCTTTTTGGCAATAGAAGGTTGTATTTTTTTAATAATGCTTTTGTAATAGAGCTTGAAATCAGGCATGTTGATACCGCTGATGTGGTTCTTTTTTTTCCAAATTTTTATTATCAAACTGATATACAGTGAGGTTACAGTTTCATCCGTTAGGCATTGTATACATTTCTTATACTGCTTGTTACCCTGTCCCTCATACCCTCCTCCCTCCTCCACCTTCCTATTCCCCCACTGTGGTGTTCAGTGCATTTTACCCAAACAGTTTTGCAAGTATTGCTTTTTTAGTTGTTTCTCTTTTTTTACCCTGTGTATCTCAATTTTGGTATTCCCTTTCAATTTCCTAATTCTAATACCAGTATACACGGTTTCCAAAATACTCTGATAAGATTACAGAGATAGTGTAGAAGTACATCCATTTTCCACATGAATATAACAGACTTATTCAAAGGTTTTCAACATATAGCTGTCAAAAACAGCTAAGCATCGAGTGTAGCATACTCCAAAATATATACTTACATTGTCCATGGACAGATTTTCAGAAAATACAAGACTATCGAAATTATTCCACGTCTTCAATCTTATCAAAGCAGAATAATGAAGGATTTCCAATTCACTTCTGAGAAGATGCCGGAGTAGCAGCAGAGCCCTAGGTAAACACATTTTGACATTACAGTTTTGCCCCACCAGAGAAAATCTTATTCCTAGAAAGACAGCCAAGTAAGTTCTAACTGTACAGCGATATTGGCCAGGAAGAAAAAATATACTTTGCTGGCCTGAAAACACAGATTTTTGTTCTAGTTGGTGGTGCACCAACAGCCAGTGCTGGCGCCCACACATTTCCCCATACTCCATGCACCTAAAGCACACAACAGCAACCAGGACAAAATCCTCCAGACAACAGCAGACAGACCTGGATTGCAGACTGAGCAACCAAAGGCAGAAATAGCAGAGAAAGTGTGAGTACCTCTATAAAGACATCCTCACTCGCGCCCGTGAAGGAGTATCTGGAGCTTAGCCCTTCCACCATTGCTCTAGCAAAGTGCCATCTTGGTCACTGTCATAGGTTCAGACCAGACTGGAACAAAAGCTAGGCCTTCAAAAAGCAAGGATGAATGGGCCATCTTTGAAAAAGGCAAGAGGGACCAATCAGGGAGAGCTAGCTCTGGCCAGGAGAAGGACCCCTGCCCAGGTAGGAGGGTCATCCTAGGCCATGACTCAGCGAGAGCTGCACCGCCTTGACTGTTGAAATTTCTAAATTGAAAGTGAAAGCAATGGCCCCACAGCAGAGTAGTGGAGCCAGGGTTCCCAAAACTGTGCATGTGCCCCATCCACAGAGGATACCGAAGTCCCACTAGCAAGCTGTGTGAACCAGAGCGACCCAGGATCTCACCAACAAGGGATGCAGTTCAAAGTAGATCCACCCCCAGAAACTGAAAGCAAGTCAAACATGGCAAGCAGCAAAATATACTGCTGACCATCGCAAGAAAACCAGAGACTAAAAAGCCCATCCAAACAAGGAAGACTCCATTTTCTTTTCCAAGTTTTTTTAATGCTTTTATTGTGTTTTTTCCATTTCTGAAATGTCATTTGGTTTTTATTTTCCTTTTTTACCTGTTTGTTTTTAGCAAAAAATTGTTTTGCTTGTTCGATTTTCTGGGTTTTTTTCCTTCTTTTTAAAAATAAATTTTCTCTGTTTTGTGCATTTGTCTTCCACTATTTTTTCTTTATTTTCCTCTTCACATTCCCTTTCTTTAAAAATACTTTCCTAGGAATAACACCTCCACTCTTCTCTGTTAAATGAATTGTCTATCTTTTTAAACTACTTTTTTCTACCAATTCTACTATTCTCCACATTTCCACGTCACTGTAATTAAACCAAAATCATGAACCTCCCCCATTATATTTTACTCTATTCTCTTCACTGCCGCTAACTGACCCTCCTTATTTACAAGAACTCCAGATTCCATTGTCCTCAGGTTATTGGTAGAGGGTATCCCTGCTCAAACCGAGTGAAACAAATGGGTTCAAAGACAAAGCCTGCCAGTCCAATAAGAACCTAATACAGTAACAAAAGTTACTCATATGATTGTAACAGTAAATACATAACTACTGAGTACAGGGTGCAGGATTTGTTGTTATATCAAAATTGTATTCTTCAGGAACACCAATCTCATATTATGTACAGGTATTCAAGGTATCTGTATATAATTGTTAACGTCAAAGATTTACACAACAAAGCCTGGTAAGGTATGCATGAGGTCTTTAACGGTGCCCACACATCTATCCAGCAAAAGTAAACATCTCGTAAAAGTGAAAGGATGGAATCAAGTCTGTCAATCCAATGGCCCCAATAAACAGGCTCTCATTGCAATCCTAGTATCAGATAAAATTGACTTCAAATTAAAAACATTAAAAAAGAAACAAAGAAGGTTACTACATTCTAATAAAGGGATCTCTACTACAGGAGGATATAACCATCCTATATATCTACACACCAAATACAGGACGACCTAACCGAACACTACTGACTCGAAAATAATTCACAGACTCAATCATATTGATAACTGGGTAATTTAACACTCCACTATCACCTTTGGACAGATCAACACACCAAAAACTGAACAAAGGAACCACAGAACTAAAAACCTGCGTAGATCAACTAGACTTAACCGACATCTACAGAATATTCCAACCAACAACAACATAGCACACATAGCAGATAGCACATAGCACATAGCAGATAGCACATAGCACATAGCAGATAGCACATAGCAGATAGCACATAGCAGATACCAGATTTTGATTCGTTCAAATAAATTTCATATCGACCACAAAGTGTAAGGTAAATATTGTTGGGAAACTCTGGTGGCTACTGGTAAAAAATATTTTAATGTAGAAAGGAAAAAAGGCTTTGTACGTATGTATAGATTTATCTGTCAGTTTCTCTTTGTATCTACCTATCTACATGTTATCTACACCACAACATAATTACTTGGCAGAATATTGAGGTAATTGATAAACAATTCAGGATTGTCTGGCATGATCCTATTTCCTACAGCTTTTCCAAATGACAGAAAATGCTCTTGAGTGACATCACATGAATTTCCTAGCATTCTTGTAGAGAGTTCCACTTCCTTCCATTTAAACTCTGGTACATGGCAAGAAAGAATACAGTAATTTTCCATACCTTGGATGTGTAACGGAGTATTGGGTCAGAGTTTAGGACAGTGTTTCAACGTGTACAAGAGTCCGTTTTTTGAAAGTCCCCTTTACCAAATGTTTCTCTGTAGAAAGCAAAAGTAAAAGTATTGTGTCATTAAATGAGAGTGGCTCTTTTCTCAGTGGATTTTGCGTTCAGCTTTTCTAGAAACATGAATATCTGAACATCAAGGATAATTTAGTTTGTTGATGCCAAAACACTCCATAGCAGGAAGAACAGTGCTGGAGGTATGTTAATATCTACTTTGAAACTTTTGGAAGCTTCAGGTTGAAAATCTTTTTGGTCCTGGTACAACAAAAGTTCAAAAATCAAGAAAATGTGATTGAAGACAGAGAAGTCAACATATACACCTATGACACCTTGGTTTTTTATAATTAAGACAAAAGAATTGGATAGAAAAGCACAGCCTTTTCAAGAAATGGTAAGGCAGAATACTTTAAACTCTTCCACCAAACAAAAGTACATCCTTGTGTGTCTCCTCACACCACCAAAAATTCTAATTGGATCAGGGACTCGAGGTAAAATGGATACAATAAATATGCAAGAAGAACGAGGACAAACACTAGGGCTTCTGAGCACAGATTAACAGATTTGTATAAAATCTAACAACCACATTAAATCACAGTATTGTACAAAAAGACGTCCATGGAATTGCTAAGTTCCATATGTCAAATTATGAAGAGAGAGGAGAGCACAGAATATGAGAGAAGATATGAAGTAGCTACTAAACAAATAGGGCTCTCAAATACAAAATATATTTGAAACTCAAAAGAATAAAATTCTTTAGACACTCTGCATAGCAGTATACCAAATCCGCAATAAAATATACACAAAGATTATGATCAAGCAATCTCAAAGGTGGGCATTCACTGTAAAGATCATAAAAAATTCCATGCTAAAACTTCCACCATGATCATGATCATTGCAGCATTCTCTCAAATAGCCAACGTATGTAACCAAATCTTCTGGCCATCAGTTGATGAATGGAACAACAGAAAGTGGTTTTATATTCATAGTGGAATTCTAGGCTTCCTTCAGAAAGAATGACATCCTCTCATTTGTAAGGAAATGGAAAGCCTTAGGAAAACATTATGTCGTACGAAGTGAACCAGCGGCAAACAGAGCCAATGGATTCGCTGAGTTGTAAAAATGGCATACATGCCTAGGATTGTCCATGCAGAGTATCGCAGTTTCTCAATAGTTTGGATCACAAACAATCATGGTACTAGTAATGATCTCAAATATATGGAATCCGGAGGTTTCTTTATTTTTACTTTGAAATCCTTATTTGAAATTATTTCTTTTCATTTAATTTTCTGTGTTTGTAAACCAGGTGTCGCTGTAGTAGACCATGGAGCTCTTACTATTGTCTCTTTCTTTATCGTAGTAAGGAAATGACTTCTTCACACTTTGAGAAGTACAAAGGGTAAAGGAATGCAACAAAGGAATAGAAATTGTTGTAATTAACCATTCAAAGTTGGTGAACAGTTGATTGCAGAGGGAAGCAAGAGAAAAATGAGGGAGGAATTACCACGTTTGACAAATTTTATATTCCCTACCTTACCAATGCATTTCTATGTGATCACCATGAGACATAACTTCAAAAGACTAGGCACACACACACAGTCACTCACTCAAACACACCCCCCACACGCACACACAAACTCACACACACAATCAAAAATTTTATTCTTTTTGATTATCTACCAAACACTTGTAATATTTCCAGCAATGCACAAATTTTAATAAATTTTGAATGTTATTTTTTGGATACATAGAAAAATATAGTTTCCCAACACAAAATGCATTTACACTTAATTTTTTTTATATTTTCTTTCTTATTTTTAGGATGATGTACAGTGGGGTTACAGAAACATGCTTCATATAGTGATTACATATGCATTTCTTCTCATACCTGCTATCCCTTCCTGATTTTTCTCCCTTCATCCCTCTGCTTCACCCCTAAAACCACTCCCTCAATTTCTTAATTATTTACACATTAACTCTATGTGTTAGTAATTCTTAATAATATTATAAAGTAAAATAAACAGACGTCTGATCCTTCATGCTCAGTGTCACATTCAATTCTCAAAATTCTTATGTCCTCTATGCTTAGTAATTGTAAGGCAATTCATCCCAAAATGGTGATATATGCATATACCTCTCTTTCTTTATGCTTCCTGTAATCTGTTCCTCTTTTCCTGTGATATATCTCTTCCTAAGTCCCTTGATTCAAAGCTCAGTTTGTTCTCTCACTACCCAATTCACTTGGTGAGCCCTTTCTGCGCTATTCCCCACCACATTTCCCATTCATTCAGTCTTGCAAATCGTCCTATTTAAAGAAGTCAAAGAATCCTTGCGTATTGTCACACACTGAAATTATTTCGATATTGAGGATCTTTCGTAGTAAGAAAAGCTCACAGAGTTGAATTTTTTCTTTTTACAAAAACTCCCAGAAGTGTTTGGCTCACCAAATTGATGTTCACATAATGTCACATAAATTGATGTTCTGTTTTAAAGAGGTATATTTGGTGATACTTTCTTACATGCAAGAATACATAATGAAATGAAACATATCAGACTCATGTAAAAGAAACTGAAGAACAATCATAGGAGGTCTTTACATGTTAACGTACTTAGATTTCCATTTAATGATCATAATTGCATTTCTCCTACCTAAGTGTGCTTTCTCAAATATTAAGTGATATACTTCTGTAAGGAAAGAAACACCTCCACTTATGTCAGAATTCATTGTAAAGAATATACACTGTAACCAAATTGGAGGTTTCAATGATTAGGGGAGGGCTGGGAATATGGCCTGGTTGCAAGTGTGCTTGTCTCAATTATTAGGGGAAATCAAAAGACTTTCATATGATTAGACATTTTTTTTTATTATTTTTAGTCATAGATAAGACAAGGAGAAATACTTGTTGAACACACGGTGGGACAACTGATTATTTATGCAAAGGAATAAATAAAAACACATTTTTTTTGTTTCGATGCATAGAGTGCTAACACATATGTTTGTATTGTGTCTACAAACATTAGACACAACCTTGGATCTTCTAGAGGTACTTCAAATTGAACAAATGCCTATTATCAGGAATGAATTCCCTGCTTTCTTAACTTCCATATACACTGAAACCAATTAATTGGACAGCTTCTGGTAAACTATACTTGGACACTTGTGTGTCTTGACCCACTTGGAGGGCGTTGTACAGGTGAATCAATGAAAACTCATTATTTTAAGGAACCCGGGCACATTTCCACAAGCCATATCCTAGGTTATACATACAGAGACACAAAACATGTAATGTCAGCTAATCTGAGGCCAAAAATAGTAAATAATTACGAGTACATAAGAAATCATAATCCTAAGATTTCAAATCAAATTGATAATATTTGACCTACATTTCTCTACCTAAACTTTGATCCAAACCGCAAATGTAAAAAGAAAGCATCATTATAGCGAAAGTGTCTTACGAAAGATAGAACAAAACTATAAGTACAAGTCCAAAGTTTCACAGGTACTCTCATCAATCTGCAGGTTGACAAGGATATTTTTATTGTTCTCCCCCAGAATAACTTGCTAGAACAAGCAAGTGACAGCAGGGAAGAACATACTTACATTTACATTTACACTGGACTCACAAGAAGAAATCAACCAAGAATTTAAATTAGAATCTATCATTCCCTTATCACTCTGCATTCTTGAGCTTTCATCCTGTTTGTTATTCAAATAGAAATCACAAGGAATCACAGATTAAAGAAGAGAAAATAGCGTCATGAGATTTGCACTATGACAAAGAATCCATATATTATTTTTATTGTAACAGCAGCAGTGTGCATTGACATTAAAATATGAAGGAAAAGTGAATTGATTTACTGTGAGCAAACAGAAGCATAATATTGATTTAGCTTAAGAATTAGTGTAGCAAATTTATCAGGCAATGTACCAAAAAACGTACTTTATCCAAAGATATGAGTTAATGATTCATAGTAATTGGACATAAAAGCTTTTTTCGTTTGCTAGTCATATATTTATTTATATAAATTAGACGTCTGGGTTAAATGCTTAAAGTGGGTTTTGCATGTGCTATGTAACAATAGACACTGTATCACTTCTATATCGAGGCCCATCAATTTACAATTTACAGTGTTGGTCATGACATAAGGCTAAACAAAGGGTTGGAATACCTCTCTTTTATGAGCCCATGGGAAATACCAAGGACTGTAACAGGTATTCCATAATGACTCTGGGCTTTTTGAAACCAAATAAAGAAAACTTATGAATATCATGTGAAATATTTTATTCGTATGATTCTTTAAGTGTCTGGCTCTATTTTGCCTTCTAAGAGCTGTTGTACAACAGGCTACAAATAAAAATGGACTGTTTCAGATTGTATATTGACCCAATTTAAGAATAATATCAAAACTGGGAAAATTTGCAATGATGTAATTCAACCAACTTCAAGGACAATTCTAAGAGCTATCATGGGTCTCTCTGTCCTTAATCATAATCAATAAATGCATCTTCATTTGTAAGTGTGCAATGTCCAAGTACTTGAGCTATATAAGCGTTTAATCATATAATAGAAATATTTAAGACAGTGTAGAGAAATTGATTATGATTTTATAATATATATGCATGTTAACTGCTGTTTGAATAGTTCGTCTACAGGCCATTGTTTGCAGTTTGTAATGAGTATATATGGTTTGAAAAATATTTAAAAGGCAAAACGCATTAATTTTCTAATGCGCAGATGATACTGGGAATGTTTGTGTTCTAAGTGGATCACCCAAGACTTTATATCAGACTGGATTCAATAGAAGACCATGTTTTCTACAGTCCTAACAAGGTGCCCTGAGCCATACCTAGGTGTTCATGACTCCTACTAAATTAACATAATCATGAATGCTCCCCTAATTAATGAAGATATTTCACTATTGATGTTGCCATGGATGGAAATGATATAAGTTGAAACACTATTTCCTCGTGTCAAACTAAACATATGACCAATATTCAGAAATGAATTACACATAAAAATTGAAATGTTTATCAAAATGGCTCAGTAGAAACAGATTAGCATAGGAGATACCAAAGTAGCCAGGTAATGATTTCCAAAATAATGGAGACAAAATTGAAGGAAATATTTTGTGCTCAATATTCAACTGATACACATTCAGGTTCTTTCCTACTACAATAATTACCATGGCAACACTCAGGTATATTCATCCTGGATTTCAAAATTTGAATTACCATGGAGTCACATAAAAGGATATTCCCAAAGATATTAAGTGGAAAATAATTCTATAACAGCAAACTACTTTTGGAGGATATCTCACTTTCAAATTCAGACATAGCATAGAAGACATGTAAGTTAGCATAGAAGACATGTAAGATTGAGCAACTCCACTGCTGCTCATAATTGGTTTATGGAGTATGAGATTGTATAGCTTTTCAGAAACAAAATTATGTTCGGTGCAGTTTTATAACCACAAACCAAAAGGACTAGGAGAGTTGTGTATCTTATAGGTGTGAGATCTCACAGACCAAAAGGACAGTCTAACCAGCCGAGTTCTACTAGGATTATATAAACCTCCATGTTGAATTAAAAATATTGATATCTACAGGGTTAACATGGAGAATTGCCTAGACAGATAGCTAGAGAACTGAGAGTAAGACATGTTAGAATCTTGTCCTTCTTCCATAGGATAGACTGGAATGCCAGACAGATAACAGGGAGAGATTAAGTCAGGACTAGATATAGATACAGAGACGGGGGATTTGGTCCACAAATCTGGATGCAATAAGGGAGGTTTAAAGATACTGGCCCAATACAATACCTCTGAATTAGCCCCTGCCATAGAGTTACAAGACAAAGGTTAACAGAGCACACATAGGCAGGAGTAGATGTTCCAGAGTCAGCACTTTTTCAGTAGATAGCACTACCTGTTGGGCTTTGTGTGACAGCGCTTTTACCTGTCCTCATTAGGGCAAAGGGGCTGTCCTTCCTCTGTGAGGATTTTTATGGAGACTGTGGGCAGCCATGGCTTGGATTGGGATGGTCTCATAGCATAGATGAGGATGTCTTACCCTAATCTTTGTGTTCTGGGGGCACTCCTTGTCGGACTCAGCAGAGTGGATGCCAGAAGTTTTGGACATCTTCTGTAGCAACATAAGCATTCCATAGCCTCTGGATTAACAACTGCCCAGGGGCCCAATCTAACCCAACCCCCAATCTAATCCAAACAGGATGTGCCGTGATTAACATACAAGGAGCTAGGAAGTGTTGCTTGGCTAGGGCCAAAACATCTCCTTGAGGCTAATTTAAAAATTTAAGAACAAATAGTGTTTCTGCAATAACAGCTCAGGCTATTTTTTAAAGGCTATTCATAGATGTGAAATACTCCTCAGTACTACACATATTCAACCTCTTTTACTCTAATTTGTCTTTTCAAAGTACAGTGAGCTCATTCTACTCTACCTTGACCTTGAGGTTTATATTCAACTCATGTAACATGGAAGATATTACGGAATTCTAAATATATTTGCACTTATTTACTGGTTTCAGCTGGTCCATTGTTAGTTTTTATTTGAGAAGAAATCTACATGAATGCACATGTTTCTTGTAAATGTTGAATGACCTGAGTCCATTTTTCACCAAGTAGAGCTGTGCCCCCCCCAAAAAATAGAATGTGTCAATAGTTACAAGAACATCTTTTAGGCAGACATATTCAGGGATGTGTGTTACATCCATTTGCCAATTATTGTTTGGAGCCAGGCCTTGAAGATTAGCACCAAGGGGCAGGGTTTGTAAATGCAAAGGTCAACAAGTAGGACAGTTAGCAATAATTTGCTTAGGTTGTTTAAAAGGAATATTATTTTATTTTATTTTATTTATTCCTGTCCTGGGTCTTGGACTCAGGGCCTGAGGACACTCCCTGGCTTCTTTTTTGCTCAAGGCTAGCTAGCACGCTGCCACTTAAACCACAGTGCCACTTCTGGCCATGTTCTATGTAAGTGGCGCTAGGGAATCAAACCCATGGCTTCATGTATATGAGGCAAGCATTCTTGCCACTGGGACATAATACCAACATGAAAAGTAATTTTATATGTGACAGGTAAATGACCTGCATTAGAGTGCCAAGATGCATGGTCTTCTTTAGCCGAAATGAAAGGGACTAAATCATCTACATGAAAATTACCACATGCCATAGGACCTGTCAAATTAGAATGAGCAAGAATGTGAATGACATACAGTGAAGCTGTCTTTGGCATTATTATTTTTGAATTGTTTAAATAGTGAATCTAGTGGGGGTTTATGTGATAAATAACAACAGAATATATATTGCATAAAACATTGAAAGACCCCCCCGAGTTTGGGGAAGTCGATCAGTCAGAGAGACCCCTCCAAGGAACAGCGAGACACACGATGGATGCAAAAGCAAGAGGTTTATTATGGGACGGGTACCCGGGCGTCCAAGTCCTCGCAGGGATGGCGCGCCGGGGCTCGGTTTCTAGGGGTTTTTATGGGGTTGCAGAAGCGGGCTTACAGAAGCTAAAGGCATAGTTACGGGATTCTGATTGGACAACCCAAATAAGGCAAGGAACAGGGTTACACGATCCTGGTTGGTTTTCCTTCAAGAAGGGGCCAGGAACTGACCTAAGGACCCTTTTACGATCTTCCCAGTTATCAGCCAAAAACAGTTATGGGCTGTTCCGGCCTTCCAAGTGCAAACAGCCTTGTTCTATTTCAGTAATCAGACAAAACAATTTGGTGTCTCCCTTGGTCTCTTTCCTGTCCTCCAGATGGCTGACCACAGGCATCCTGTTTTGTTTCTGGCCCTTTCCAGCTGCAGCTCTGTAGATTGTTGAGGTACAAAAATAGGGCTGTTCACGCCTAATCTATGTTTGCAGTCTACATTGGCTGGAGGAAACCTTTCATTCCCCCCTTTTTCTTTGAACTGAATAAAATCTTTTATTCAACCAGGAGAGCCGTTTCTCGGCTGGTCCCAGGCTCTTGTTGCCTTAGTTGGTGATACTGTTGGGTAAGTTCCAAGGCTTGTATAACAGACATTCTGTCTTTCATGAACTGTACTAGCCTATTAAGAATGCAAGGGCCAAAAAGCAGAATTAACAGAACAATGGTAAGGGGTCCCAACAAAGTGGAGATTAGGGTTGTAGACCAGGGGGACCTGGTGAACCAACTCTCAAACAACCCTGCTGTTCCTAAGGCCACACATGAACAAATCCAGGCTTTACCGAATCAAGCAGTTAAAGATATGAGATCTTTCTGGTTAACATTTAGATGGCATCACATAAGTCCCTTAACCCCGCAGATGCAGGTACAGAAGTTTCACATCGAACCCCCAATTCTGACCCTATTTACCTATTTATATTATAGCCTGCCGGGAGCCAAAATAGCTGTCTGGATGTAACTTAAAGAAACTACAAAACTTAGCTGATAGGGACACCTGGGTCTGGCTTTCATGTTGTAAATAAAGAAACTCTAAGGCTTAACCGATAAGGACACTTGATACTTTTACAACTTTGCCTGTTAAGCCTAACATCTGGTCCAGCTTTAATCAACAACCTTGTGAACTTATCCAGTCCCTGTCCTGAGAAAGAACATCCCACAGTTCTGTAACCTAGCAACCTAATGACGCTGTCTATGTGAGTTACCCTTTGCTGATTACTATATAAGCTGCCCTGCAAAAATAAAGTTTGAGACCTTGATCAGAATCCTGTCTTGGTCTCCCTCCTTGTGTCTGGTTTGTCTCTCATTCAGGTCAATTCCCCCTCGGGCTCCTGTTGACGAAACCCCACGGGGTGGGGCAATAGCCAATTTGATTATATACCAACTTTACTCATAAGCTCTAATTTTAAGACATATTGATATCATTTGCTATACTTTTAGCCTGCCAAAACCGTTTCATCTAAAGGAAATGTTTTTGCTTCCCTAATTCTCTTTCTAAAGTCTTCCTTTATACAGTTTAACATATCCCTACTCACACCACCTTTTACTTCCTCACGCCAGCAGTGACTTACTGGAACATTCTGTAACACTTGACTTTTTAAATCCCTTTCTTATTCTCCAAGGCTTACTATACTAACTTTCCTCTTTACAGTTTCTGGGGCTTCTTTGCTGCTAGAGTTTCTCTTCCTCTGGTTTGTAGAATCTAGTTTATCTCAGCTACATCAAGGCAATTTACTGTGACTCTATCCACAGGCTGTTAGGGAAAACAAAGGTGGGGCAAGGGTCAGCCTGATGGGGACTGCTGCTTCTAAAAAGCCAGATCAGAGCCAACTATCATGAGTTACTATTTTAGAGTGGATTTCTCCTGATTCCAGTGCCTTTAAGTGCCTAAGGTTGGCCAGTGGCATCTGTAAGATCCACCCTCAGGAGGGCTCCATGAAGATGCCCCCAGACAGTTTAAATCTCTGTCCAGTTACCTTGGTATCTGGCACACCTGATGTCAGTTACCTCCCTTTCTTCTGAGGTCACACCCTAATTCATCTGGACACATTTTAATACTCCCACTCCAGGCATTGCCTGGAAGTGACTCTCCAGCCTGTCATATATGCTTTGATTTTAGCAGCAGGCCAGTCTGCTTGAAAATTTCTTACAATATCCAATTTTCTTAATAGAGCTAGTTATTTCCAGTCAACTCAAGAATATCCCCCCAAAATTTTAGTTTCAGCAGATCCAAAGCACTTTCCAGCAGAAATCAGCTGCTTATGATAAGAGTCCCATTTGTTTTACCAAGATAGGGCCACACAGGGTGAAAATGTAGATTCTTCCAGATGACTGTTAGACTCTCCTTGATCCTCACTCAAATGCAATGGGCAGGGGTCATGGTGGTATCAGGCAGCAGTGGCTTCCAGTGGTTCCAGTAGAATGTCACACCTTCTGGGTTACCTGCAACTTTCTCCATAGACTGGTTAGAGAAGCTTAACCTAAGTTAACCTAAGGCATAACTTTAGTCAAATTTCCTTGTATTTTCTTGATTCCTTCTTAAGCACACTAGCTTTTGTAGGCTGGCACATCACTGAATGTCAAGACAGCTTTAGGCAATCAATGGCTCTTGGGTCATTTTGCCAGAACAATAAGTTTAAATCAAATGTTTCCAATAAGGCTAGGGTTTTGTTTTTTTTTAACCAACATAGAAGGTTTGGCCTGTAACCATTTCTCACAAGTGCAGTTTCTGTACACTGTTAACCCTGTTGTCCATGCCCCTAATTTATCCTGTCTCATCTTTCCGAAAACAATTCTGGTCCCTTGGCCCTAAAAAAGGGGGGGGCTGATGGGCGAAGATCATTCATCTTCTGTAACTTCTTCAGGCTGACTCAGGGACGTTGACCTTACCTCGCCAGGAATCTATAATTTTATTCCACTTTACCAAGGGGCTGCAGGATCAGATGTCCATTAGGAGCTTTACTCCAAACTGGAAATTATCTTTACCATTTAACTTTTAACAACTACACAGACTTCTTTTTGAGCTACCGCAGTGTAGCCTTCTAACATCTTAGTTTGCAAAAGCATTTTCCCGACTGGCTGGGGAACTGATCTCTGATGACCTAACAGTGCCTAAAGTACCTTTGCAGGCCATTAACAGATCTCAATAAGGACACGACCTCAGGTCTACAAGCTTTCTTTCCTGAACAGATGTATCAGCTTAAAATTCTTACTGCCAGTCAGGGCTTTGAGTAGATGCAGGGGGTTGGGATTTTCAAACTATCCCCTATTTAACAAACTTGGCTTTACTACCCACTACCGCAGATGACTGGCAAGTTCCTGTCCAGTTACAAAATAGATAGACATGGGCAATAAAAGGCATGCTTACGAACTAGTCTTCTAGGACCTCCCGGCTCTGATTAACTTTTGAAAGGCCAAACAGGAGTGACTCTAGGATCTGACACTCTCTGTCATCCAAGCAGTGGCTTACTGCCTCTGGATGTGCAATCACTCTGTCCCAGGAGTAACTTTTCCATGCTGGTATAAATGCACCTTTGTCATTTCTCTTGGTCCATCACTGGACTTGGACTCAGGGCCTGAGTGCTGTCCCTCAGCTCTCCAGCTCAAGTCTAGCACCCTACCATTTTTGAGCCTCAAAGCAACTCATGACTATTTCCAGCACTTCTGCTGGTCAGCTGGACACGAAGACTCCCACAGGGACCTTTCTCTGCCCGGGCTGGCTTCGAACAGCAGATTTCAGATCAATGAGTCTTACAAGAGGCCACTTAACTCCAATTAAAAGCAACAAGGTGGTCCACAAATAAGTAGTTTTTAAGCATGCTCTTACCTGGAACTTATTAAGGGCCAATGTTAGATCTTGACAATCTTGTAGAACTCATTTGTCCTTCTCTGTGGGGCCTGCTGGAAACTGTTACAAAAAACCTACAAAGAAACTGGAATGGCAATTAAACATTTTGGTAGCCATAATTCTCCTTTTCTCACTTTGCAATAATCATTTAGGACAATTTTACTTCCAAATTTCTTATCTAGAAATGCATTCTTGATTTGCAAGGTCTTTTACTAACCTCTGTTTAACACTAACACTTTAGCTCTTTAGCTCTTATCTGTGTTGGAAAAACTCTGAAGCTTAGAGGCATTCTGAAACCGGTACTGCCCTTTGCCTTTGGGCTGCCCGTTTTAAAAGAGCCTTTTTCTTTTTCTTTAGTCCCAGTTACCACATGGCATGAAGACCTTTGGACTCAAATGACAATTTTTCCTTAATGCAAGAATTACAATTACAAAATTAGAAATACTTATCCATTCAGCTTTCCAATA
Source organism: Perognathus longimembris pacificus (assembly GCF_023159225.1). Taxonomy (NCBI): domain Eukaryota; kingdom Metazoa; phylum Chordata; class Mammalia; order Rodentia; family Heteromyidae; genus Perognathus; species Perognathus longimembris. The sequence continues at coordinate 42,674 of NW_025957178.1, read as the reverse complement.
AAGTAGTGAGATAGCCCATTTTGCCATTTCCTCCTACATACAGAGAGTTACTGAGAGTTTACTTTTATACTTGCCTCATTATGTGTAACTTAAGATAGTTACGAGTCTTACTATTACATCACATAAAATTCAGTACCTGAATCATTAAATTGATATCCAAAACAATTGTAACAAAAGTTAAAACAGTCACCAAAATTACAAACACATGAAATCCAGTCTCAGCATCTTTGCTTTTTCAATACATCCGAATTACAAGATAGCACAGGAATCAAATTACATCAGATAAATACACTTTTTAACCATTTAAAAAACCTTTTTTTTTTTTAATTCTTAGTACCTCAAGGGGCAGTTTTTTTTAAAAATTCCAGCCAAACCATTCATTTTTACCACCAGGTTTCCAAAGTTCACCTGAAAACAAAAGAGTCAAAAGAGAGGCCTCCATGGCCTGTCCTGCCAAACAGCCTATTTTCATCCTTTCATCCTACTCCTCAGAGCTTGATGAACTGTCTTGGTGTCGGCCCCACTTCTCTTCCACCATGCAAGGACACCCCCTTTTTGGCTGTCCCACCACGTGGATTCCCTCCAGGGCCTGTGCCACCACGTGGGCTGGCTAAGCTGTACTGTTGCCAGACCACCCCTCACTCCTGTGGATAGGCATACAGGCCCATTTTTTTTCTTTTTAGAAACCCAAGCAATTTTCTCTTTCCTTTTTTTTTTTAAACAGTGATAAACCTTTACATCAAAATTTCTGACACTTAACCTTAATAATTTTTTTTTTAATTAATGAAACATTTTCTTTAACTACAGTTCCTCTTTAAAACAATGCAATAATCCTTTAAAGCATTTGGTAACGCCCAAACTTAATGACCATTTGAATTTAAACTTAAACTCACTCAATTTTACATCATGCTAACAGTCTTGTACATGCTCACACTCACACATGCACACACACACACACATTTAAAAGATCTTAAAGCGCGCAAAATAAACATCGGCCGTACATTTTCCAGTGGCAGGAGGTATTTTTGCCAATCTTACTCCTGCAACACCAAATTTTAAGACAAAGCTTTTAACAAATGATTTTAGCATTCCCCAGCCTCATTTTCCTGGGCTTGATAATTTTAGCACAACATTTTAGCATACCAAATAATTTTCTGCTGAAGAAGGCTGGGTGGGGGGTCACCCAGAGTTCTTTTTGCAGACACTCACACTCTGATTGTGAGCTGTCGCCTGCACATCTTTCAAATGAGCTAAACATAAATCCAAGGGGGTAGAGGGAATCTGTCCCATTACGTCCGTCACAGTCAGGAGATACAAAAACAGGGAAGAACAGTCCAGACCAGACAATTTTTTCTACAACATAATCTTTTCTAGTATGTAATTGGATTTACTATTACTTTCTTTTCTAATTTACCACCAGACCTAGTCTCCTCTATACTCACTCTCGTCCTAGGCCCTTCTGCTTTCAATTTCACTTTCTCTTTTACATCAAAGTCCAATTAACCACATCATTTAGACTTCTCAGAGCATTTTACATAAACCAGACAAACATACAAAAGTGGCGAGAGTAAAAGCAGTTTGACAAATCTGGAGAAGCAACGCTGCTAAGGAAAGGTAGGGAGGAAAATTCTGCTGGGGACATAAAGAGAAAGAGAAGGAGTCATCCCTGGAAGTCTTCTGTTTGCCACATTCTCAGCTTAATCCCCATGCCTAGGAGGAATTCAACAAACACAGGACAAGGTAACAAAACAGGTTATGCAGGTTTGACACAAAAGAGATATACAGAGTCCTAGGACAGACAAAACGAACAGCAGGGAGACGAGACCAAGACAGACTTTCGCGGCGCGGCTTCGGTACCGAAAACAAAACTTCAGATGGAGACCTAGTGAGAGCCCGGCTACTCTCATCTCCCAGAAGAACCACGTACCCGTCGGACAGCTGAGATGCCCCAAACAGTCCTATTTGGGTAGGATTCACAGAATGCTGATGGGCCAAATACTTGGCCCCAGACAACAGATGGGCCACCCTGGCCCCAGACACCACTGGGACGTCTCCCAGGGCTGCGGTCGGGAGTGCGAGCTCGTCAGCTCCTCCACGGGTCCGCCAGATACAGAGCTAGTTAGCCAACTAGTGCAGACGCAGGCGCAGTACAGAAACTTCACAAAAACAACACAGAAGCAACACCGAGTAAAATACGATTGCTGGCCAGCTTACCTCCCGTCGGTGGGTCGGTGGTCCCTGGGTGGGGGTCTCTATCCAGGACGAGCCCCCAGCTGAAAGACCCCCCCGAGTTTGGGGAAGTCGATCAGTCAGAGAGACCCCTCCAAGGAACAGCGAGACACACGATGGATGCAAAAGCAAGAGGTTTATTATGGGACGGGTACCCGGGCGTCCAAGTCCTCGCAGGGATGGCGCGCTGGGGCTCGGTTTCTAGGGGTTTTTATGGGGTTGCAGAAGCGGGCTTACAGAAGCTAAAGGCATAGTTACGGGATTCTGATTGGACAACCCAAATAAGGCAAGGAACAGGGTTACACGATCCTGGTTGGTTTTCCTTCAAGAAGGGGCCAGGAACTGACCTAAGGACCCTTTTACGATCTTCCCAGTTATCAGCCAAAAACAGTTATGGGCTGTTCCGGCCTTCCAAGTGCAAACAGCCTTGTTCTATTTCAGTAATCAGACAAAACAATTTGGTGTCTCCCTTGGTCTCTTTCCTGTCCTCCAGATGGCTGACCACAGGCATCCTGTTTTGTTTCTGGCCCTTTCCAGCTGCAGCTCTGTAGATTGTTGAGGTACAAAAATAGGGCTGTTCATGCCTAATCTATGTTTGCAGTCTACATTGGCTGGAGGAAACCTTTCAACATGTGCTGCACAGGTCGACTGAGTGATTAAATTGAAAGTTATTAAGAAATTCTGTAAAGCGTATATAACAGCCTGTGATTCATTTTGCATGCCAATTGCCAGGGAGTGAGGAAAAGTTGATATTTACCTTCTGTCCAAAAAGCATATTTGTTATTTTTGGTACTATCTTCAAAAATATTAGGCGAATTTAGAATGGGCTTAGAAAGTCAAATATTATCAGTAATATAAATTTGTTATTGAAATAATTTCCTTAAAGGACTAGAAGTTAATTAGTATAAAACTTCTCCATTAAAGCCATTCAATGATAAAGGGAAGAGATCAGAGGTTTATAATGCAAATTTGAATTTTTATATAGGTTTGGGGATGATAATCAAGTAGTTGTCCTGCCCATTGATTTCCAGGCACATTTTACAGCCTTGCATGATAATAAAGCTGATTATCTCCAGACATGTGGTTTACATTTCTGACAATGTGTGCCTGGTACATATCAAAGTCTTGTTGAACTGTGCTATTCCCCATGTGGGGTAAACTTTGTAAGTAGATTTAATAGCCCATTAGGGACAGAAAAATCTACCCGGGATTAGAAATTTTGAGTCAGGGGTTTTTCTACTAAAAGTAATTCCTGACTTTCCTCACTAGTTAATACACAAGGGCTATTTAAAGTCAAATCCTCTTGAAGAATGGAGAACAAATTATGCAAAGCATATGTGGGAATGCCTAAGGAAGGATGAAGCCAATTAATGTCCACTAGTAACTTTTGAAAATCAAGAGTATTTAATTTTTCAGTACGAATTATTATAAATTGGAGAATAATTGCTTGTTTTTTTTTTTTAACTAAATATCCTAGATACTTTAATGGCTCCTCTGTCCAGATTTTATCAGGGGCAACTAGTAAACCATTTTCTTGCAAGTGGAAGGACAAAATTTGTAATAAGTCTGATAGAATATCTTTATTAGGTGCAGCAAATAATTAGTCATCCATATAATGAATACATGAAACCTGAGCAAATCTTTTCCTAATAGGTTCTAGTGCTCTGGCTACAAAAGTTTGACACATAGTAGGTGAGTTCATCATGCCTGGTGGCAATAATTTCCATTTAAACCTTCCATGGGGTCCTTAGAGTTTAATCCGACTTAAAGTAAAAGCAAAGCATGATAGGTCCTCAACTAATCAGAAAATAGTAAAGAAACAATCTTGCAAATCTTAGTATAATATTCCAATTTAAAGGAATTATACAGAATTGGGGCAAGTCAGGTTGTAAATTATCTATAGGCCTCATAGCTGCATTTAGAGCTCGACAACCAGTGAGCATTCTCCATTTGTGAGATTTCTTTTTAATAACAGAATTAGGAGAGTTCTAGGTAGAGATAGAAACCTCAATATGATTTGAACCTAACTGATCTCCTACAACTTGCACTTTGGCTGCCAACTTTTCTTTAGATAAGGGCCTGGCTCACGACAAACTGGACAATCTGTCTGCCAAGTAAGTAATCTTACTGAGAAAGACATGCATCTGAACATCAAGGGAAAACTAAATGAGCTCCCCACTGTTCAAAGACGTCTAGTACAATTATGTTAATAGGTACTTACAAAAATTATGGATCAAAAATGGAACTTTGGGCTTCACCATCAGTAATATTCTGATATTCAAGATTTTGCTTAATTACTGAATCTAGTGTACTACTGACACCTTTTATTCTGCATTTGATAGTTTGAGTCACCCTGCCCCGATGCCCCATTCAATCTGGCTGATTATTGTGATGTCTTAGCCAGTAGCTAGCAATGCCTCTTTCCTATATAAAATTTACAAGTTGGTTTTTATGATTCATTGAAAATCCAGAAAACACATTGATATTTCATACTGCCAAAACCTCCTTGATAAGGGTTTGCAGAAGTTGATATAAATATGTAAGCAAAGAAAATCAATTGTGCAATACGATCACCAGAATTAATATCATAAGGTACAGGGGAGGTCTTAAGTATTTGAATTTGTCCTATGTAGTCAGAGTCAGTTACTCCTGGTACAACTAACACCCATTTAGCAATTAAACTGGAATGCTCCAAAAGAAGGCCCCAAGTCCCCCATGGTAAGGTACCGTATATGCAAGTTCTAATTCTGGAAAGTAGCAGGGAAAGTTAAGAATGGGCTTGAGAAAAGGTCCACTGTGGCACTCCCAATCTGGGTTGGTTGTAACGAAAAGATGGTGTTGAAGGCTCGTTCATAGGAATGGGACCATGAGGCTTGCCCTTTGCCCCCTTTCCTGAACACCTTGTACTTTCTCCCTGTGCTGCTTCCGATGAAAGGGGAAGCATATGTCCACCAAAGTCAGTTTTAGTTAAAAATTCTTGGGCCCAATGCACCCCATGTTTGCAGAGAGGGAATTTCCTAGGCGACTTTGTATTTGCCAGTTTTATTTTTACACAATTCATTTTAGTATGCCCTTGTTCCCACAGCCAAAACAGTTGAATTTCCCGGATTTGGGTACTTTCACACTAGCACCCAGAGTCTGTCCCAATAGCTTCATCTTTTGAGTGTCCAAAAATACACCTTGTACTGTTCTATCAATAATTTTCTGAAGGCGCACTATGAAGTCAAAGTAGGGTTCCTGGGCCCCTTGAATAAACCAGGCCTAAGACCCATCCTTTTTACTGTGGGACATACCCAACCCCATGCCTCTAGACATATCTCCTGCAGCCACTGGTCAATCTGCTTTGGGGTATTTACTTGATTCTGGGTCTTATAATCCCCTGTGCCTATTCACATATCATGCGGTATTTTGTGAATGGCGACATTTAGGTAGTGAGCATTGTAGTGGTAACACTAGCAAGCATTGAAGCCATGATTTTTATTTCTCCATTAGAGTCCTGATCGATCACTCCTGGGATAATAGGTAAGCCCCTCAGTGCAGAGCTGCTACGGCCTAAAAATAAGCCAACAGATTCCCTTGGAAGTGAGCCAATGACTCCTGTAGAGAGGGGCTAAAATACCATTTTGGAAGTCAGTACTGTGCAGGTAGAGGAACAGAGATCCAGCCCTGCACTTCCTGTTGTTGCTCAGAGGAGACTTGAAACTGATTGTTGCTGCAGGTTGTTGGGGGATATGCTTGAGGTTAGGGGAAAGAAGGAGCTGCTCCAAAATTTTTCTGTGGGGCCAGGGGCTGTCTCCTCTGCCAGCTTACTGAAATCTGGTGGTCAGAGTCTTTCAAATTAGATCTGAAATTTGTAACACAATACTTCCCGTTTCTAAAGTGGGGAGAAATTTCAGTAATAAATCTCCTTTTCTGATTAGGTCAGTGAGCCATTAAGTGGCCTATTTGTCGGCAGGAAAAACAAATGCCGGGAATCCGAGCAGTACATAAATGTCCCCGTCGCCTTCTCCCCATCCAGGGCATGCGTAAGAACTCTGTTACAGTCGGCCCTTGGAGCATGAGGCCAAGCAGCTATGATGGCCTAATGTCCGCACAAAGCTGAATATAGTCATTTATTCCTCCTTTTTTCTTAGAAGGCCTGATGGCTGCTTGGCAATTTGGGCATAAAGTTTTAGTAGCCAAGGTTTCAAGAATGACTTGAGTGTGCTGGGAATATGGCCTAGTGGCAAGAGTGCTTGCCTCATGTACATGAAGCCCTGGGTTTGATTACCCCTCACCAGAGATATAGAAAATGACCAGAAGTGGCGCTGTGACTCAAGTAGCAGAGTGCTAGCCTTAAGTAAAAAGAAGCCAGGGACAGTGCTCAGGCCCTGAGTTGAAGTCCCAGGACTGGCCAATGAATAAATAAAGAACTAAGAATGACTTGATTAAGTGGTACTGTAGGGCCATATTGTAAACAAGCATTCTTTAGATCTGTTATTTGTTTAAATGACAAACACTGATGAACTCCTTTGCTATCTTCATCTTGCCTGTCAGGAAATAAATGAAAACCAGAATTGTCCTCCCTTCTTGATAAGTCTGAGCCAAGGAAGTGTGCCACATTTAATGTAGGAGGACCAGGCACCTTAAATAGCACAGGATGAGATGGTAATAGCTGTGAGACGCTATCAGGCAGAGGTTGTGGTGGGAAAGGATGAAAGTCCGCCAGGATTCTGGGCAGATCCCACAAGTCTTTACCTTTATAGGAGTTTGCTGTTTTGGATAATGTTGTGACAATAGGGCTATAATTGATTCCAAAATTTTCTCCACATGGGTCAAGCTGTCTTTACTAAGCTCATTGCACAATTTTTCCTCAGTGTCTGAGTCATCTGAATCTTCCTTATTATCTACCCCAGTGGTTTGAGATCTTTTGAATTTTCTCAACTCTTGCCAAACAGCTGCATAAGCTTGGGGGTTGGATGATGCTCATCAAGTCCCTGTTCAGTTTCTCTGATCAACTGATTGAATCTAATCCGTTCATGTCTACAATGGCATTATTTCTAAAGGATTCAGATTAGGACCATAAACTATTTCATACCATTACTTCCTCTTTTTTTCTTGATTGTTTTATTTTTTCCTTTATTTTCAGAGTGATGTACCAAAGGATTAGAGGTTCATATGTAAGTCTGTAAGTATATTTCTAGTTCATCATGTTACCTCCTCCATCACCCCACACTTCTAACTCCCTTGTATCTTTCCCCCTGATAACTTTTAGAATTGGTTTACACAAATGTTTTTGTAAATTTTGCTTTAGGAGACATTTGTATTTGTATCCTCTGGCTCTTGATTTCAGCATAACCTTTCTCTTTACTAGTGTTTATACAAGAATCAAATTATTGACACTTTTCTTCCACTAATTTTGGGGGATTCAGTGTCTACAAATTTGGCTGACCAAGAGGAGTTTAACAGAGCTATTATGTATTGAATGGTTCCAGTAATATAATGTATATTGTATGTCCCAACAATAAAAAAGCAAGGGGATCAGCAGTACCCAAAATGTGTATATTTAGGTACAGGGACCACTTAAACCAATCATGGAACCATCCCATCCCTTGAGACTTCATTTTGCATTGTAGCTCAATATTTTTCTCACCAGAAACTATTATGACCTCTAAATAGTTTTCATAAAATCAACATCTTATCCCACTGCACATATAGGAACCCTTGTAAAGGAAGAGGAAATTCAGGCCTCTTTAGAACCTTGGAATGATTTTAAGTATGGTGTCTACATAACACTTTAGTTGAAGGTGACACAATAGTTATAAAATCTCTTTAATTAATGGTTAAAAACCTATAAATGAATAAATAAATAAGAATATAGCATGGGCCTGTGAGCCTATCCTCAGGAGTGAGATTTAAATTGACAAAGGTGCTTCTTAGTCAGTCTACGTGGTTGGTAAGTAGTAGGGTGCTTCCATTCATAGTGGAATATAGCTAGCTCGTACTAAGACCATAAATGAACTTCCAAGGAGTAGGATGGAGACGGGCCCATTCTATTGGACAAGGCAATAGAGTACTTTCTTTGATAACTTCTTTTCTACTGAACATTGAAAACCCGGTGGTAAAAATGAATGATTTCACTCATTACACGTGCAGGGCTTGCATAGTGTTATGAGCAAGCTGATTACCATAGTGAGATATTTGCACACTTTGTGTCAAACACACAGTAACTGGTGCAGCAGAGGCAACTAAGAAAATAAAGGGTACAATGCCTGCTATCAATGGCCATATAAATCGTCTAGGGCGCATGAGTTATTTTAAATATTTTATCACTTGGGTGGGGCATAGACTTGTTGACTGTAAAGTAAACTTCTTCTCAAATAATATTTCTATATGGTTTTGCCAGTGATGTTACATCATATCTGCAAGACATGGGAACAGGAGGATTTTATCATTGTCCTTATGTTTAATATTCTACGTGAAAAACCTGTGGTCTCCCTGTGGTGACTGGATATGAGTTTGGAACACTGGATCTTGTATATATGGATATCTGACCTTCGAAAGATACTGAATAATGGGAGAGGGTGTAACTAAAATGACAAGAAATGTACTCACTGCTTTATTATGTAATGGTAAATCATTTGTATCACCTTGTCAATAAAATTTAATTACAAATTATAAATTAAATAGTCCCAACAAAGACACAAACACACACACACACACACACAAATGCACACACACAATCAAGCACCCATATGGTGGATCATATAAATTTAAATTCTCAACTAAAAGAGGTAATTTTAATAATATTTTTAATGCAAGGGGGAGATCATTGACTAAAAGCGTTTTTCACATTCAAATCTAACTGAAAAAAGATATAGAAGAATTTTATACATGTTTATGTATCCAGATTTTCATTTCATGATCATCGTTCCACTCGTGAAACCTAAATATGCTTCTTAGAGAAATTTAAAAGGTATATTTCCGTAAAGGATTTCACCCTAACATTAATGTTAGCTTTCAGTATAAACAATATACAAGCTAACCAAATTAGTAAGTTTTAAAAGCTAGTGGAAATGAAAACGCATTCAACGTACTGAAAGTATTATTTATTATTTCATGTCATTAGCAAGACAAGGAAAAATATGTAGTCCTCAAATAGTAGGCCACCGGATTATTTCTGCAAAGGAAAATAGAAAAATATCTTTGCATTATGGTGGAAGGTGTGATAATATACATTTCTGATTTTGCCTAAGAACAATAGAAATTTCCATAGTTGTTGTACAGATATGCAAAACTGAACAACTGCCTATTATTCTGAAAGAATTTCTTGCTTTTTTCAACTTCCATATACGCAGAAATGGACCAATGGGCAACTGCTGTTGACTTATGGTTTGAAACTGTATGGGTTTCAATCACTTGAAGGTAGGTGAACACGTTAATACCCAGAGAATCCATTATGATCATGAAACAGGCACATTTCTTCTAACCTTAGTTTAGGTAACATAATAAGATTCATCTAAGTAATAGAACAGTTTGCATATGTCTCACCTATGCAAGTATAATCAGTGTCACATGACAGGGACACAAAATATGAAATGTGCCCAAGTCTTATAACAAAAATAGTAAATATTGTGGACTATATGAGAAATGATTATCCTAAGATTTGAGATCCAAGTCATAATATTTCATCCAAAATACTCTATCTTAGATGAGATACAAATCATAAATGAAAAAAAGGAGGCATTATTTTTGTGGAAAGTGATTTAGTGTGGGATAAAAGGAAAATATAACTATAAGCCTCCTAAATTTTCTCAGGTTGTCTCATCAATCCACAGAGTCCCCAGAATCTTTTTCTTCTTGTCTCCCAAGTTCTTTTGTTGAATATGAAAGTGACAGCAGGGAACAACACACTTCCTTTTACTCTGTAATCACATATAGAGATCTTTCAAAAATCTAAATTGGATGTTATCCTTGCCTTACAAACGGTATACGTGGGCGAACATCTGGTGTGATTTTTAAACAGAATATTCAAGGTATCACAGATCCATGTAAAGGAGGCCTTTTCACAAATGTTTGGTGAAGTTTTGCAAGAAATTATTGAAAAATGAAAACAGGCTGTAAACACACATGATGCAGTTATTGCTATTCTTGTTGAGCAAAGGGCATATAACACACAACTAGTAGTGAGTCCTGCCTTTTCCTGGGAATAAAACAGGTGGTATATATCTATATCTATGTCTACATATATATCTATATTTATATCTATAATTATCTATGTATCTATCTATCTATCTATATATATATATATATATATATCTATATATGTGTGTGTATAGCTAAATGCATGGATGAAATCCTTAAATATTTCATTGCCAAGATTTAGTATAAAATAGGTGTGCTTTGTGAATATTGAGATTAAAGTTAGAGAATGTCTTGCTGGCTCCATTTTTACAATATTTCGACAAAGGATTATATTGCTGCTTACAATTTTAGAACATTCTACAAATGATGACATCTAAGTTGCAAATTTGGAATGACAGATTGTACCACAAAAGTATTGGCACATTTATGAATAACCGTTATGTTGAAGTAAAATGCAAATAACATAAACAGTTTCTGCTTAAGGCTAAAAAGAAAACGGGGAATGCAATTTTCTTATACATAAAGCATTCTACTAAAGGTGAGGCGCATCCCTTCCTCCAGGAGCAAAGAGCCCCTTGTAATGAGGTGTTCACTTTGCCGGGTTTACTTTGATCTGGTGTCTCCTATATCTGGGAGCACAACTAGAAGGACTGGACAATCAAACTCATTTTGGATTTAGGGTATCATTTCATGTCCTCTAGCGCCAGTATATGACAGTATTATAATTACTGGACAAAATCCAGAAGAGAAAGTCCCATCTTCTTGCTGTGCTTTTTAATCACATTGCAATTTATTCCTCCTATGCTGTTAATAAGTCAAAAAGGGATATGTTTTGCTTCCATAGTTTGTTCAACTATCTTATATTAATACACTGCAGAATATAGATAATTGATTTTCCCAGCCTAATAATTGCTGCCAACAATCAATTCATTGCATGTAACTCATTCCAAAGGAACATTATACTTTCTAATGTTAAACATTAAGAGAAGACACCTGAGAAACTACATTAATCTAATTAGAGTGACAGGGTAATAAGTGGCTTATAATACCTACTGGTATTTCTTAATATTGTCAAATATGAATGAAGGTTTTTTGACTTTTTGTTTTTTGCGCTTTCAGAAAAACAAGTATCACCAGTGTGTGTCTTACTTTCTCGGGTAGACATGAATAAATTTCTCTCATATAAATCATGTTCTCACGAAATCAATGGTAAAACATTTTTAATAGATTGCTAGGAAGATCTTATTTCCAATAGTGTATCCTATTTAACTCAGAATCAGGAATTCCTTGACAAATATCAAGTCTTTAATACACACTGACTTGAGAAAGATGGTTCCCTTTCAGTGACTCACATACCTGCCACATTTACATATGGGTTTCTAAGAAAGCACCAATTCAAAAGAATTAAGCAACAAACCAATGTAAATCTTCCCCATTCTTTTTAACTGTTGAAAAGGGCCTAGACTTATCTCCAACATATTACGAGCCAAAATCATACTGGAAAGCAAAAAACAAAATTTATTCATCGAAATGATTTAGAGAATTCCATTTGTATTGTGCATATCATTATAAATTGTGAAAATGTTTCAGGTGCTGTTAAACAAATTTCAAGGGACAGGAAATTGCTCTGTATTAAAAAATAGGACATGGACAATAATGAATTACCTGTCTTGTTGATTAAAATGACATCCATTGAGACTGAATTAGGAAACCTAAGATACACTATGAAAGAAGGTATTCTAGTGGTAAAACTCATGAATTTTCATCCAGCTGTATTTTACCAGTTTAATCGCAGGCAAATAATCAGGCAACAATTGTATTTGAAAGGAATAAGGAGAAATCTCAAAATTGTAACAGTAGGACTGAAGTCAACAAAGTATATTAATCTTTATCATTAATTTCTTTGTCATAGACCAACATTCAATGGACTTCATTCATGACAAGTGTTCAACATATTTGTGAAAATGTTTTCTAACTGGTAGATATCTATACTAAATAGTTCAAAATTTTCCAACTTTTGCAGGTCTCAAACAGGTAAATACCCGTTTGAACTCATATAAATTCAGACAATAATTTCTAGATATTCCTGTATTCTTACTTGAACTATGGCTCAAGGGATCTATAGGTAATTATATCTAACAGAACATGACCTATAAATTGAGGGAACATTGGGCAATACTGAGAGTCATAGCTACAGATAATAACTGTTTCAAATATTAGTAAATTCCAGCATTAAATTTGTTGTGGGCATGAAACAAGTGTACAACCCCATAGAAATATCATTGTTAGACCTAAATAAAAGTGAGAGTAATGGTAGTAAATTTGAAGACGGAAACATTAGAAATTGCTACATTCTCAATTGCAGGAACATAACATTTTTGATTATGTGATATGTTGGACAATACTTGGTATTTTGAAAAATAAGCAGGGACTACCTCATGGGACTTCCGGTAAAGGAATTACAAAGAACCTTTGTAGCCAGAAATGTCACAGTGTATATCAAAGAGTGAAAAGTTAGTCCACACGAGATGAGGACTGATGACTGAGGAAAGGAAACGCGGGAAATGATTGTTAGATGTCTCTGGAGGAGAACTGTACTTACCAAATTAGTGAAGAAGGCTCTCCCCTCAACGAAGTAAGCTGGTCTACCGTAGACCTTTCCGTAGTAACAGTTACTTTTAACTCCTGTCTCCCCCGTGTGGGGTCACTAGTATTGTGACGTGGCTAATATTGGTCACTTCCGGGTTATGATCTCAAGTCATTCACAAGCACTTCCGCATTTGACAACGGAAGTGCTCAATGCTGCCTTCTACCCGGAAGTGGGAGTCCTGTTTGTTCTTCCTGTCCATTGTTTATCTATGATTTTGTACAAGTAAGCGAGGTTTCAGTAGTAAAATCCTGAGAGTCGTTTTCACACACTTTTCAACTAGGCGAGTTTGGGATCCTGAGTTCCTTCTTCCTATACATTTCTGTTCTGCCCATGATCCAGTCTTTGGAAAAGCATGCACTTTTACACAAAGAGTTCACAGGAACCTATCAAGGAATATGTTGACCATTCTAGTTCTGAAAGTTTAACTATTTTCGCAAAACTTTGTACCTACATTATTATGGCCGCTTTTCCTCAGTGGTGACCATTCATGAAACATTACTTTTACGAAAAGATCAGGGAAAGTAGGCTCAGTTATGATTATGTGGTTCATAGTAAATCAGAGAACTGGGACTATGCTCTCCATTTTCTAGTATGATTCATGTTCTTTTCTCCCTTATTAGCTGTGTATGTGTTCTTCATGTCTTTGAACTTGATTTCAAATATGTGTCTAATAAATTGATTTTGCTATTCTCAAAGAGAAAACAAAAGAATTTGTTTACTACCAGCCCGGTTTGACCAAGGACATTTGTGTCTTGATTATCAGTAGGTTTGAAAAAAAAGATTTAATCAAATCAAATGGCATCCCTTATTATCTGAAATTTATGTGAATATTCACATGATTCTGTATCACTAGTGTTGAAATGTTCCAATTGTTTCAAAACTTCGATGTTGTATACCAAATTTGGCACATTATCTCTATGTAATAAATCAGAATTAGAAAGAGAGCCTCAAAATTCTCCAGAATCAACTGATAATATTGACTTCCAGTTATGGTGCTTTTGCTAGGGTAATAGGAGTTTAAGTTACTCGCTAACCAAAATTTCATTATACCAATAATGTATACAAAGGTTAGATGAAGAAATTTTTAACAAGGAATCAAGGAAATTTTGAGGGAGTATTGAGGTGAGAGAAAAATGTGCATAAATTTCTTCTCACAGCTGTTATTTCCTTGCTCATTTTTCTGCCTCTTTCCTTCAGGTTGTCGTCTTGCAGAAACCAACTTCTTTTTTCATTATTTTTTCCAAAACAAATATTATATCCTTAATATCTATTGTCAATCTCATCTCTAAAGCCTCTAGTAATATTAACTATAAAACAATTCCTTGTAGATTGGGTAATATATAGATATCCATCTGAATTTATGTACATAAATATTAGTGTTTGTGTGTCACATTTGGATACCTTTCTCTCAAGCACGTTCCTTGTCTCCCCGTGAATTGGTACCTGAGTCCTGCTTTCTTTATCATGTCTCTGTTACTTATTTCTAACAGAGACATATCAGCCAGCCAATGTTCCATTCTATGTTCCAGGCTTGTGTCCCAATGAATACCTTTTTCCAAATATTTTCTAATCATTGTGTAGGATTCCCTTGTACAGAGATACCATTTGGATCCAATCATGTATAGTGGGACATTGGATTTGTTTCCATTTCTTGGCTCTTTTGAAGCGTGCAACATAAACGTGGATGTGCAGATTTTCTCGTCATATCCTGGATCCTGTTGCTCAGAATGGGACATGTGCTATGCCCTGCGTGTTCTTTTCAAGATACTCTATACTCTTTTCAAGAGTGATTGTAGTAGTTTACATTCCCAACATCAGTTCAGTACATTTCCTCTTTCAGGGAGTCAACTCCAGCACTTGTTGCTTGAGTTCAGAATATATCTCATTCTGACTTGGGGAAGATGATATTTCAGTGTTGTTTATATTTACATATCATTTACTTCCATTGATGGTTGCTATGTTTCTTTGTGTCATTACCATTTTTATTTCTTCTTCTGTGAAGTCTGTTTTCACATCCATGGCGAACTTCATGATTGAATTTTTGGATTTAGGAGGGATAGGTTTCTTGTGTCCCCTGTATGTGAGAAACATTAACCTTTTATAATATTTGTCTGTTACATTGCTGTTTGGCTGTCTGTTTGCTTTCATGACCATGTGCATAGCTGTGCAGAAATTTTTATTTTAATGTACTCCCATTTTCCAATCTTTCATCAATCTGTTGTGTGCCTCAGACTCTGTTCAGGAAGTTCCTCCCTAGGCCTGGAAGACCTGATGTCTCTAGTACTCTGTTCTATTATAGTTATGAGGATTCACATTTGATGTTGAAATCTTAATCCATTTTGAGTTGATATCGGTGCTGCTATCACGCTAGGATAAGCTTTGATTCTTTTTTTTCTGTGGTGATCCTTTTTTCCCATCTCCAATAATTGAAGATCCTAATTTTTCTATTGTATGTCTCTCATTCCTTGGTCAAATATGAGCTGACTGCAAGTCTCTGGTTTCTTTGAAGGTGTTCTGCCATATTGTATTCATCAGGCATCACCTTTTTGGCAATAGAAGGTTGTATTTTTTTAATAATGCTTTTGTAATAGAGCTTGAAATCCGGCATTTTGATACCGCTGATGTGGTTCTTTTTTTTCAAATTTTTATTATCAAACTGATATACAGTGAGGTTACAGTTTCATATGTTAAGCATTGTATACATTTCTTATACTGTTTGTTACGCTGTCCCTCATACCCTCCTCCTTCCTCCCCCTTTCCATTCCTCCACTGTGGTGTTCAGTGCATTTTAAGCAAACAGTTTTGCAAGTATTGCTTTTTTAGTTGTTTCTCTTTTTTTACTCTGTGTATCTCAATTTTGGTATTCCCTTTCAATTTCCTAATTCTAATACAAGTATACACGGTTTCCAAAATACTCAGATAAGATTACAGAGATAGTGTAGAAGTACATCCATTTTCCACACGAATATAACAGACTTGTTCAAAGGTTTTCAACATACAGCTATCAAAAACAGATTCTTCTAAGCATCAAGTGTAGTATACTCCAAAATATATACTTACATTGTCCATGGACAGAGTTTCAGAAAATACAAGAGTATCGACATTATTCCACGTCTTCAATCTTATCAAAGCAGAATCATGAAGGATTTCCAATTCACTTCTGAGAAGATGCCGGAGTAGCAGCAGAGCCCTAGGTAAACACATTTTGACATTACAGTTTTGCCCCACCAGAGAATATCTTATTCATAGGAAGACAGCCCAAGTAAGTTAGAACTGTACAGCGATATTGGCCAGGAAGAAAAAATATACTTTGCTGGCCTGAAAACACAGATTATTGTTCCAGTTGGTGGTGCACCTACAAGCCAGTGCTGGCGCCCACACACTTCCCCATACTCCATGCACCTGAAGCACACAACAGCAACAGGGACAAAATCCTCCAGACAACAGCAGACAGACCTGGATTGCAGACTGAGCACCCAAAGGCTGAAATAGCAGAGAAAGTGTGAGTACCTCTATAAAGACATCCTCACTCGTGCCCGTGAAGTAGTATCTGGAGCTTAGCCCTTCCACCATTGCTAGAGCAAAGTGCCATCTTTGTCACTGGCATAGGTTCAGACCAGACTGGAACAAAAGTAAGCCTTCAGAAAGCAAGGATGAATGGGCCATCTTTGAAAAAGGCAAGAGGGACCAATCAGGGAGAGCTAGCTCTGGCCAGGAGAAGGACCCCTGCCCAGGTAGGTGGGTCATCCTAGGCCATGTCTCAGAGAGAGTTGCACCACCTTGACTGTTGAAATTTCTACATTGAAAGTGAAAGCAATGGCCCCACTGCAGAGTAGTGGAGCCAGGGTTCCCAAAACTGTGCATGTGCCCCATCCACAGAGGATACCGAAGACCCACTAGCAATCTGTGTGAACCAGAGCGACCCAGGATCTCACCAACAAGGGATGGAGTTCAAAGTAGATCCACCCCCAAAAACTGAATGCAAGTCAAACATGGCAAGCAGCAAAATATACTGCTGACCATCGCAAGGCAACCAGAGACTAAAAAGCCCATCCAAACAAGGAAGACTCCATTTTCTTTTCCAAGTTTATTTATGCTTTTATTGTGTTTTTTTCCATTTCTGATTTGTCATTTGGTTTTTATATTCCTTTTATACCTGTTTGTATTTAGCAAAAAAATTGTTTTGCTTGTTTGATTTTCTGGTGTTTTTTATTTCTCTTTTTGAAAATAAATTTTATTTGTTTTGTGCATGTGTCTTCCACTATTTTTTCTTTATTTTCCTCTTCATATTCTCTTTCTTTAAAAATACTTTCCTAGGAATAACACCTCCACTCTTCTCTGTTAAATGAATTGTCTATCTTTTTAAACTACTTCTTTCTACCAATTCTACTATTCTCCACATTTCCACGTCACTGTAATTAAACCAACATCAAGACCCTCCCCCATAATATTTTACTCTATTCTCTTCACTGCCCCTAACTGACCCTCCTTACTTACAGGAACTCCAGATTCCATTGTCCTCACGTTATTGGGTAGAGGGTATCCCTGCTCAAAACGAGTGAATCAAATTGGTTCAAAGACAAAGCCTGCCAGTCCCAAAAGAAATTAATACAGTAACAAAAGTTACTCATATGATTGTAACAGTCAATACATAACTACTGAGTACAGGGTGCAGGATTTGTTGTTATATCAAAATTGTATTCTTCAGGAACACCAATCTCATATTATATACAGGTATTCCAGGTATCTGTATATAATTGTTAACGTCAAAGATTTACACAACAGTGCCTTGTAAGGTACGCATGAGGTCTTCAACGGTGCTCACACATCTATCCAGCAAAAGTAAACAACTCGTAAAAGTTAAAGTCTCGAATCAAATTTGTCAATCCAATGGCCCCTATAAACAGGCTGACATTGCAATCCTAGTATCAGATAAAAATGACTTCAAATTAAAAACATTAAAAAAGAAACAAAGAAGGTAACTACATTCTAATAAAGGGATCTCTGCTACAGGAGGATATAACCATCCTATATATCTACACAACAAATACAGGACGACCCAACTTCATCAAACGAACACTAATGACTCTAAAATCATTCACAGACCCAAACCCTTTGATAACAGGGGAATTTAACACTCCACTATCACCTTTGGACAGATCAACACACCAAAAACTGAACAAAGAAACCACAGAACTAAAAACCTGCGTAGATCAACTAGACTTAACCGACATCTACAGAATATTCCAGCCAGCAACAACATAGCACACATAGCAGATAGCAGATAGCACATAGCACATAGCAGATAGCACATAGCAGATGGCAGATTTTGATTCGTTCAAACAAATTTCATATCGACCACAAAGTGTAAGGCAAATATTGCTTTGAAACTCTGGTGGCTACTTGTAAAAAATATTTTAATGTAGAAAGGAAAAGCCTTTGTACGTGTGTATAGATTTATCTGTCAGTTTCTTTGTATCTACCTATCTATATTTTATCTACACCACGACATAATTACTTGGCAGAATATTGAGGTAATTGATAAACAATTCAGGATTGTCTGGCATAATCCTATTTCCTACAGCTATTCCAAATGACAGAAAATGCTCTTGAGTGACATCACATGAATTTCATAGCATTATTGTGGACAGATCCACTTCCTTCCATTTAATCTCTGGTACATGGCAAGAAAGAATAGAGTAATTTTCCAGACCTTGGATGTGTAACAGAGTATTGGGACAGAGTTTAGGACAGTGTTTCAACATGTACAACACCTCCACTTATGTCAGAATTCATTGTAAAGAATATACACTGTAACCAAATTGGAGGTTTAAATGATTAGGAGAGGGCTGGGAATATGGCCTAGTTGCAAGAGTGCTTGTCTCAATTATTAGAGGAAATCAAAAGACATTCAAATGATTAGACTTTTTTTTTTATTATTTTTACTCATAGATAAGACAAGGAGAAATACTTGTTGAACTCAACACGGTGGGGCAACTGATTATTTCTGCAAAGGCATAAATAAAAAAACATTTTTTTTCATTCGATGCATAGAGTGCTAACACATATGTTTGTATTGTGTCTACAAACATTAGACACATCCTTGGATCTTGTAGAGGTACTGCAAATTGAACAAATGCCTATTATCATGAAGGAATTCCCTGCTTTCTTAACTTCCATATACACTGAAACCAATTAATTGGACAGCTTCTGGAAAACTATACTTGGACACTTGTGTGTCTTGACCCACTTGGAGGTACTTGTACAGGTGAATCAATGAATACTCATTATTTTAAGGACCCAGGCACATTTCCACAAGCCATATCCTAGGTTATACATACAGAGACACAAAACATGTAATGTCACCTAGTCTTAGGCCAAAAATAGTAAATAATTACGAGTACATAAGAAATCATAACCCTAAGATTTCAAATCAAATTGATAATATTTGACCTACATTTATCTGCCTAAACTTTGATCCAAACCGCAAATGTAAAAAGAAAGCATCATTATAGCAAAAGTGTCTTACGAAGGATAGAAAAAAACTCTAAGTACATATCTAAAGTTTCACAGGTACTCTCATCAATCTGCAGGTTGACAAGGATATTTTTATTGTTCTCCCCCAGAATAACTTGCTGGAACAAGCAAGTGACAGCAGGGAAGAACATACTTACATTTACATTTGCACTGGACTCACAAGAAGAAATCAACCAAGAATTTAAATTAGAATCTAAAATTCCCTTATCACTCTGCATTCTTGAGCTTTCATCCTGTTTGTTATTCAAATAGAAATCACAAGGAATCACAGATTAAAGAAGAGAAAATAGCGTCATGAGTTTTGCACTATGACAAAGAATCCATATATTATTTTTATTGTAACAGCAGCAGTGGGCATTGACATTAAAATATGAAGGAAAAGTAAATTGATTTACTGTGAGCAAACAGAAGTATAATATTGATTTAGCTTAAGAATTAGTGTAGCAAATTTATCAGGCAATGTACCAAAAAACGTACTTTATCCAAAGATATGAGTTAATGATTCATAGTTATTGGACATAAAAGCTTTCTTCGTTTGCTAGTCATATATTTATTTATATAAATTAGACGTCTGGGTTAAATGCTTAAAGTGGGTTTTGCATGTGCTTTGTAACAAAAGACACTGTATCACTTCTATATTGAGGCCCATCAATTTACAATTTACAGTGTTGGTCATGACATAAGGCTAAACAAAGGGTTGGAATACCTCTCTTTTATGAGCCCATGGGAAATACCAAGGACTGTAACAGGTATTCCATAATGACTCTGGGCTTTTTGAAACCAAATAAAGAAAACTTATGAATATCATTTGAAATATTTTATTCGTATGATTCTTTAAGTGTCTGGCTCTATTTTGCCTTCTAAGGGCTGTTGTACAACAGGCTACAAATAAAAATGGACTGTTTCAGATTGTATCATGACCCAATTTAAGAATACTATCAAAATTGGGAAAATTTGCAATGATGTAATTCAACCAACTTCAAGGACAATTCTAAGAGCTATCATGGGTCACTCTGTCCTTAATCATAATCAATAAATGCATCTTCATTTGTAAGTGTGCAATGTCCAAGTACTTGAGCTATATAAGCGTTTAATCATATAATAGAAATATTTAAGACAGTGTAGAGAAATTGATTATAATTTCATAATATATATGCATGTTAACTGTTGTTTGAATAGTTCGTGTACAGGCCGTTGTTTGCAGTTTGTAATGAGTATATATGGTTTGCAAAATATTTAAACGGCGAAACGCATTAATATTCTAATGTGCAGATGATACTGGGAATGTTTGTGTTCTAAGTGGATCAACAAAGACTTTATTTCAGACTGGATTCAATAGAAGACCATGTTTTCTACAGTCCTAACAAGGTGCCCTGAGCCATACCTAGGTGTTCATGACTCCTACTAAATTAACATAATCATGTATGCTCCCCTAATTAATGAAGATATTTCACTATTGATGTTGCCATGGATGCAAGTGATATAAGTTGGAACACTATTTCCACGTGTGAAACTAAAAATATGACCAACATTCAGAAATGAATTACACATAAAAATTGAAATGTTTATCAAAATGGCTCAGTATAAACAGATTAGCACAGGAGATATCAAAGTAGCCAGGTAATGATTTCCAAAATATTTGGAGACAAAATTGAAGGAAATATTTTGTGCTCAATTTTCCCCTGTTACACATTCAGGTTCTTTCCTACTACAATAATTACCATGGAAACACTCAGGTATATTCATCCTGGATTTCAAAATTTGAATTACCATGGAGTCACATAAAAGGATATTCCCAAAGATATTAAGTGGAAAATAATTCTATAACAGCAAACTATTTTTGGAGGATATCTCACTTTCAAATTCAGACATGGCATAGAAGACATGTAAGATAGCATAGAAGACATGTAAGATTGAGCAACTCCACTGCTGCTCATAATTGGTTTATGGAGTATGAGATTGTATAGCTTTTCAGAAGCAAAATTATGTTTGGTGCAGTTTTGTAACCACAAACCAAAAGGACTAGGAGAGATGTGTATCTTATAGGTGTGAGATCTCACAGACCAAAAGGACAGTCTAACCAGCCGAGTTCTACTGGGATTATATAAACCTCCATGTTGAATTAAAAATATTGATATCTAAAGGGTTAACAAGGAGAATTGCCGAGACAGATAGCTTTAGAGAACTGAGAGTAAGAGATGTTAGAATCTTGTCCTTCTTCCATAGGATAGACTGGAATGCCAGACAGATAACAGAGAGAGATTAAGTCAGGACTAGATATAGATGCAGAGACTGGGGATTTGGTCCACAAATCTTGATGTAATAAGGGTGGTTTAAAGATACTGGTCCAATACAATACCTCTGAATTAGCCCCTGCCATAGAGTTACAAGACACAGGTTAACAGAGCACACATAGGCAGGAGTAGATGTTCCAGAGTCAGCACTTTTTCAGTAGATAGCACTACCTGTTGGGCTTTGTGAGACAGCGCTTTTACCTGTCCCCATAAGGGCAAAGGGGCTGTCCTTCCTCTGTGAGTATTTTTATGGAGACTGTGGGCAGCCATGGCTTGGATTGGGATGGTCTCATAGCATAGATGAGGATGTCCTACCCTAATCTTTGTGTTCTGGGGGCACTCCTTGTCGGACTCAGCAGAGTGGATGCCAGAAGTTTTGGACATCTTCTGTAGAAACATAAGCATTCCATAGCCCCTGGTTTAACAACTGCCAAGGGGCCCAATCTAACCCAACCCCCAATCTAATCCAAACAGGATGTGGCTTGATTAACATACATGGAGTTAGGAAGTGTTGCTTGGCTATGACCAAAACATCTCCTTGAGGCAAATTTAAAAACTTAAGAACAAATAGTGCTTCTGCAATAACAGCTCAGTCTATTTTATAAAGGCTATTTATAGATGTGGAATACTCCTCAGTACTATACATATTCAACATCTTTTACTTTTTAATTTGTCTTTTCAAAGTACAGCTCATTCTACTCTACCTTGAGATTGAGGTTTATATTCAACTGATGTAACATGGAAGATATTACGAAATTCTAAATATATTTGCACTTATTTACTGGATTCAGCTGGTCCATTGTTAGTTTTTATTTGAGAAGAAATCTACATGACTGCACATGTTTCTTCTAAATGTTGAATGACCTGAGTCCATTTTTCACCAGGTAGAACTGTGCCCCTCCCAAAAAAGGAATGTGTCAATAGTTACAAGCACATCTTGTAGGCAGACAAATTCAGGGATGTGTGTTACATCCATTTGCCAATTATTGTTTGGAGCCAGGACTTGAAGATTAGCACCAAGGGGAAGGGTTTGTAAATGCAAAGGTCAACAAGTAGGACAGTTAGCAATAATTTGCTTAGGTTGTTTAAAAGGAATTTTCTTTTATTTACTCCCATCCTTGGTCTTAGACTCAGGGCCTGAGGAAACTCCCTGGTTCTTTTTTGTTCAAGGCTAGCTAGCACGCTGCCACTTGAACCACAGTGCCATATCTGGCCATGTTCTATGTATGTGGCCCTAGGGAATCAAACCCATGTCTTCATGTATATGAGGCAACCATTCTTGACACAAGGACATAATCCCAACCCTAAAAGGAATTTTATATGTGACAGGCAAATGACCTGCATTAGAGTGCCAAGATGCATGGTCTTCTTTTGCCGAAATAAAAGGTACTAAATCATCTACATGAAAATTACCACGTGCCATGGGACCTGTCAAATTAGAATGAGCAAGAATGTGAATGACATACAGTAAATGCTGTCTTTGGCATTACTGGCTTTGAATTGTTTAGTGAATCTAGTGGGGGGTTTATGTGATAAATAACAACAGAATATATATTGCATAGAACATGTGCTGCACAAGTCGACTGAGTGATTAAATTGAAAGATATTAAGAAATTCTGTAAAGCGTATATAACAGCCTGTGATTCATTTTGTGTGCCTATTGCCAGGGAGTGAGGGAAACTTGATATTTACCTTCTGTCCAAAAATCACATTTGTTTTTTTTGGTACTATCTTCAAAAATATTAGGCGAATTTAGAATGGCCTTAGAAAGTTAAATATTATCAGTAGTATAAATTTGTTATTGAAAAATTTTCTTTAAAGGACTAGAAGGTAATTGGTATAAAACTTCTTCATTAAAGCCATTCAATGAAAAAGGGAGGAGAACAGAGGATTGTAATGCAAATTTGAATTGTTATTTAGGTGTGGGGATGATAATCAAGTTGTTGTCCTCCCCATTGATTTGCAGGCACATTGTACAGCCTTGCATGATAATAAAGCTGATTATCTCCAGACATGTGCTTTACATTTCAGACAATGTGTGCCTGGTACTTACCAAACTCTTGTTGAACTGTGCTATTCCCCTGTGGGGTAGACTTTGTAAGTAGATTTAATAGCCCATTAGGGACACAAAAATCTACCCGGGATAAGAAATTTTGAGTCAGGGGTTTTTCTACTAAAAGTAATTCCTGACTTTCCTCACTAGTTAATACACAAGGGCTATTTAAAGTTAAATCCTCTTGAAGAATGGAGAATACATTATGCAAAGCATATGTGGGAATGCCTAAGGAAGGATGAAGCCAATTAATGTCCCCTATTAACATTTGAAAATCAAGAGTATTTAATTTTTCAGTACGAATTTTTATAAATTGGAGAATAATTGCTTGTTTTTTTTAAACTAAATATCCTAGATACTTTAATGGCTCCTCTGTCCAGATTTTATCAGGGGCAACTAATAAACCATTTTCTTCCAAGTGGAAGGGTAAAATTTGTAATAAGTCTGATAGAATATCTTTATTAGGTGCAGCAAATAATTAGTCATCCATATAATTAATCCATGAAAAATGAGCAAATCTTTTCCTAATAGGTTCTAGTGCTCTGGCTACAAAAGTTTGACACATAGTAGGTGAGTTTATCATACCTAGTGGCAATAATTTCCATTTAAACCTTCCATGGGGTCCTTGGAGATTAATCAGACTTAAAGTAAAAGCAAAGCATGATAGGTCCTCATGAAATAAGAAAATAGTAAAGAAACAATCTTGCAAATCTTAGTATAATATGCCAATTTAAAGGAATCATACATAATTGGGCAGGACATGTTGTAAAATATAGGCCTCAAAGCTGCATTTAGAGCTCAACAATCCGTGAGCAATCTGCATTTGTGAGATTTATTTTTAATAACAGAAATAGGAGAGTTCCAGGTAGAGATAGAAACCTCAATATGATTTGAAGCTAACTTATCTCCAACAACTTGCATTGTGGCCGCCAACTTTTCCTTAGATAAGGGCCTTTGCTCACGGCAAACTAGACAATCTGTCTGCCAATTAAGTAATCTTACAGAGAAAGACATGCATCTGAACATCAAGGGAAAACTAAATGAGCTGCCCACTGTTCAAAGACGTCTACTACAATTACGTTAATAGGTACTTACAAAAATTATGGATCAAAAATGGAATGTTGGCCTTCACCATCAGTAATATACTGATATTCAAGATTTTGCTTAATAACTGAATCTAGTGTACTACTGACACCTTTTATTCTGCATTTGATAGTTTGTGTCACGCTGCCCCGATGGCCCATTCAATCTGGATGATTGTTGTGATGTCTTAGCCAGTAGCTAGCAATGCCTCTTTCCTATATAAAATTTACAACAAGGTGGTTTGTTTGCTTCATTGAAAATCCAGAAAACAGATTGATATTTCATATTGTCAAAACCTCCTTGATAAGGGTTTGCAGAAGTTGATATAAATATGTAAGCAAAGAAAATCAATTGTGCAATACGATCACCAGAATTAATATCATAAGGTACAGGGGAGGTCTTAAGGATTTTAATTTGTCCTATGTAGTCAGAGTCAGTTACTCCTGGTACAACTAACACCCATTTAGCAATGAAACTGGAATGCTCCAGAAGAAGGCCCCAAGTCCCCCATGGCAAGGGACCATATATGCAAGTTCTAATTCTGGAAATTAGCAGGGAAAGTTCAGAATGGGCTTGAGAAAAGGTCCACTGTGGCACTCCCAATCTGGGCTGGTTGTAACGAAAAGATGTTGGGGAAGGCTCGTTCATAGGAATGGGACCATGAGGCTTGCCCTTTGCCCCCTTTCCTGAACATCTTGTACTTTCTCCCTGTGCTGCTCCCGATGAAAGGGGAAGCATATGTCCAGCAATGTCAGTTTTAGATCAAAATTCTTGGGCCCAATGCACCCCACGTTTGCAGAAAGGGAATTTCCTAGGCGAGTTTGTATTTGCCAGTTTCATTTTTACACAATTCATTTCAGTATGCCCTTGTCCCCACAGTCTAAACAGTTTAATTTCCCGGATTTGGGTACTTTCACACTGGCACCCAGAGACTGTCCCAATAGCTTCATCTTTTGAGTGTCCAAAAATACATTCCGACAAGCCTTGAAATATGCAAGTACCTCCCCAATCTCCTTAGCAGGTAGATAAGCAGACTGACAATCTTCATTAGTATTCTCAATTGCCAGTAATTTAATTAATTGATCGTGAACAGCAGCACCTTGTACTGTTCTATGGATGTTTTTCTGAAGGCGCAATATGAAGTCAAAGTAGGGTTCCTAGGCCCATTGAATAAAGCAGGCCTAAGAACCATCCTTTTTACTGTGGTACATACCCAACCCAATGCCTCTAGAAATATCTCGTCCAGCCACTGGTCAATCTCCTTTGGAGTATTTACTTGATTCTGGGTCTTATAATCCCCAGTGCCTATTCATATATCATGCGGTATTTTGTGAAGGGCGGCATTTAGGTAGTGAGCATTTTAGCCTGCTCTGGCAGATGCAACATCATTTTACCACATTAACCATTATAGATATTCCTGAGGTTTTAATAATGCCCTACACATAATCTTCCAATCCTCAGGAGCCAAATTTTAATAAGCAGAAACACTTGTCAACATTAACTCTTTAACTTCAGCGCCTGTGGTGCATACAATGTTACCGCCTTCCACAGCTGAGTGATATAAACCATATTGATACTTTCATAATGAGAGGGCTGAGCTTCCCCATCGACTCAAGGGGGTCGAATAATGGGGAACCGTCGATAGTGAGGGAGAGGAACAAAGTCCTCAGAGTCAAAATCTGAAGAACAGAAAAGGAAAGGCAGGCGCTGCAGCAAAAATTTTTTCTTTATAAGACTCATCCCCGCTGAAGTCCGTGGCAGATATGGAGAACCTCTTTAGCACACTGACGGCCCTGCTGAGCTATTTAGAGTGGCTTCATTTTCTGAAGAAACATAGGTAGTTTGGCTCTACCTTTTCTCTAGCATAACTGGCAAGAGCTTGCTCAGGTGTATCCATCTCTTTAACTCCTGCCCACTTTGAGTTTTTGCCTCCTTGGACAAACTATAAACCTTCATAGCTTTCTCCACATCTACCTCCAGTTCAGCAGCTGATCTTACCAAAGCATCGCAAGCATGATAATTAGAGCTGTACATATTAATGCACAATTAGACCAAAATGTATCTGGAACCTTTTCCCCACACTGATATGCCTTTTACACATTATTGTTTACTCCTTCCCAGAATTCTAAGTCTAAAGTATCTTCCTCCTGGAACCACGGATTATACTCCATTACCACCTGCATGCACTCATCTAATTGTGAACACAAGACCGTAGCTCTGTTAAGTTTCAGTACATGGTCAATAAGATTAGAAAAAAGAGTAGATTTAGCTTGTCCCATAAACCTGTAACATTTTATCTATCAGGAGCTCACCACTCAGTTCCCCTCTCTCCTTTCAATCAAAATATCTTTCACCTACACTCGAGAGAGAGCTCAAACGCAGTTCAGCAATCTCCTATGGATCAATTATCAGGTCCTTGGATCCGGAAGCCAGTTGTTGGACTGATGTATTTCTAACCATAGTCAAGACACAGGGTATGCAAAGGAGAGTGGTCCAATGCACACTTTTATTTAGCAAGGCCAGGGTTTATATTGGTTTAGAAATCAATTCACAATTTCAAGAGTAAAATTAATGCATAAATATATTCATATAAACACCAAAGTTGTGGATGTCACTACTGTAACAGATGTTGCTACCTCAAAGGTCGTTGCTACTACGAAGGGTGTTGATACTACAATTTCTCAGCTCTACAACAAGGGATCAAAGTATTCAACGTAGAACTTTATTAACTAGCTACTATTTCCTCAAGACTAATTATTATAGATTATTGACTTCCCACTTAATTGAGAAAAGCTTTCGCTGGAGCAGCTGGGCAAACAAGTCTCCCCAAGGAGGTTCTATATGTGTGGCGGAGGGTGGAGGAGAGTCTCATGACAAAGGGGCATCCTTTGGCCAACAAACACAGGAGACTCTTTAATAGAGAATTTTCTCCAAAGGCATATTAGTTTGGTAATAAGCATCAGAATATCTGTGCTGAGGTGAAATACTCCACTCGTCAGAGAAATTATTATTGTACAGAAGTGCAGGTTTTCTAGTCATGTCCTGGATCCTGTTGCTCAGAATGAATCATGTGCTGTGCCACGGCTGTTCTTTTGAAGAATCTACATTCTGTTTTCGAGAGTGGTTGAAGTAGTTTACATTCCCAGCAACAGAGCAGTACATTTCCTCTTTTTGGGAATTCCCTCCAGCACTTGTTGTTGCCTGAGTTAAGATAATTACTCATTCTGACATTGGAAACATGTTATTTCAGGGTTGTTTTTATTTGCATATCAGATACTGCCAATGATGATGGTTATGTTTATATATTTCAATATCATTTTTATTTCCTCTTCAGTGTAATCTGTTTTTAGATCCATGGCGAAATTTTTGATTGGTGTGTAGGTTTTGGAGGGAATCGTTTCTTGAATCCCCTTTGTATGAATATATTAGCAAGTTATAATATTTGACTGTTGCAAATTACCGTCTGCTATTTGGTAAAACGGTTTGTTAGGTCTAGGAATTTGCAGGAGATTTATTTGGGTCCTTCAGGTATGAAAACATAATATCAGCAAATCAGGAAAGTTTCACATCTTCTCTCCCTATTTGGATCCTCCCTATTTGGAGCTTTCTTGCTATGGCTAATGATTCCAGAAATATATTAAATAGGAGAAGAGAGAGGTATTATCATTGTCTTGTTCCTGGTTTTCAAGAAAATGGTTTTAGTTCTTCCCATTTGGTATGACATTTGCAGTTGTTCTCATATATATGGCTTTCATTGTTTTAAAAAGGGTCTTTCTAATCCTATTTTCTTCAGGGCTTTGAAAATCTATTGCTGTGTTATAACATTGAATGTTTGGAGCAGCCACTTCAAGAATGATGTGATTCTTCATCTTACCTATGTCAATTTGGTGAATTGCATTAAAAGTTATGAATCTGCTATAGCAGGCTTCCAGTTGTGGAATGAAGGCTAGTTGCCCATGATGCATGACTTATAAAATCTGTTTTTGGATTCTGCTAGGTAATATTATGTAGAGGAGTTGTGCATCTTTGTTCCTAAGTGAGATTTTTTTGAAATATCTTTTTGGGGGATCTTTTCCTGGTTTTGTGATTGTATTTGATTCAAGGAACAGGTTTGGGGTTTCTCGCTCTGCATCAACTTCACGGAAGAACTAGGAGAATATTGGTGTTTTCCCCTTTCTTAGAAAGTGTTTTAGAATTCTGCGGTGATTGCCTTTTTTATATTGGAAGAAATTTCATTGCTTCCTGTATCTCGTCATAATTCATGCGGTAATTTAATTGATTTATATGTTCTTGCCTCAGGTTGGACAGTTTATATTTCTGTAAAAATCTACCTCTTTCCCTAAAGTATTCATTCTTTAGTGAGTATAGTTTCTGGAAATAGTTGTTTCTGATTGTTTGGATGTCCTGGATTATTCTGGCAATATTTCTTGTGGAATCCTTATCTTACCCATTTGGGAGTCTTCTTGCCTTCCTTTCGTTATTCTTAAAAGTGCCGTGTCAAGATCTATTATATAGCCATCATAACAAAAACAGGTGGTACTGGTATAAAGAAAACCCTGAAGAAAAATGAAATGGAATATGAAACTCAGAAATGAAGCTGTATTTTTTAAATCATTTTTTCTTATTTATTGTCAAAATGATGTCCAGATAGGTTACAGTTTCGTATCTTAGGCATTGGATACATTCATTGTTTTGTTTTTTTACTAGTCCCACATTTCCCCTCCACACGCCCCATTTCCTTCATTCCCCATGAGTGCTTGAGGTGGTTTACACAAAACAGTTTTGTAAGTATTGCTTTTGAAGTCATTTGTCTTGTTATCCTGTGTCTCTTGATTTTGGTATATCCTTTCACTTTCCTAGTTCAAATATCAGTATTCATGATTTCCAATGTACTCAGATAAGATATAGTAATAGTTTAGGTATGAAGACAAGAAGGGGATACAAGAGGAACATCAACGACAGAGGCTACGGTTACACATGTCATGTAGAAAGTACTACAACTGTGATATAAAACTGCTTTCCATAATATGGCATTTATTTCTCTCAGCGTCATCTTCTGTGTTCAACAACTCAACCCAGTAAGAAAGTACTGTATCAAGAAAACTAACATTGGGCTGGGGATATAGCCTAGTGGCAAGAGTGCCTGCCTCGGATACACGAGGCCCTAGGTTCGATTCCCCAGCACCACATATACAGAAAACGGCCAGAAGCGGTGCTGTGGCTCAAGTGGCAGTGTGCTAGCCTTGAGCGGAAAGAAGCCAGAGACAGTGCTCAGGCCCTGAGTCCAAGGCCCAGGACTGGCCAAAAAAAAACAAAAAAAACTAACATTAATAATTTAGAGGCGATGTGGCCAAAAGGGAATACTACTTCATTGTTAGTGGGATTGTAAACTGGTCCAACTACTCTGGCAAGCACTATGGAGCTTCCTCAGAAGGCTTAACATAGAGCTCCCGTAATACCAAAAAAAGAGAAGACACTGAAGCCACCAGCACAACAATGTTCATCGCAGCACAATTTGTCATAGCTAAAATATGGGACCAACACAGATCCCCCTCAGGATATTGTGGTACATATATACGATGGAATTTTATGCCTCAATCAGAAAGAATGACATCGCCCCATTCATAAGGAAATGGAAGCACTTGGAAAACATTATACTAAGTGAAGTGAGCCACACCGAAAGAATCATGGACACTGTGGTCTCCCTCACAGGGAATAATTATCTCACGTTTAGGCTATTCATAGAGCAGGAGAGATAAATCTGCATTCTTATAGTCAGTTGATATTCAACAAAGGAGCTACAGATACGTAATGGTAATCTCTCATTCCCCAGGATTACCTTCGGACCCTTCTTCCTCCATACTTCCACCATTAACTCTGTCCCACAAACTGTCAATACAAACCACAATCCATCTGTCCCTGCCTCCTTCCCTGCCTGCATTCTTTCCCTCTTTGCTCCCTTCCCACCTGTCTTCCTTCCTGTCTTCTTGTCTTCCTTCGCTTCAACACCCTGTCCCTCTTCTTTATATCATTCATTCCTTCCCTCTCTTTCTTACCTTCCATAACATTCCTTCTTATTTTTAACTTACCAAGCTCTTCATTTATGGTACATTAGATTTTATCTTTTTTCCCCCCTTTTTCTATCATCATTATGAACACTGTGGCTAATTGCTAGTACTATTCTTTGTGGAGCACACGTTTGCCATGTGGCAAAAAGGACATACTCATGTCTAAGATATGCTTAGTTTACTGTGCACTTCCTGTTTAATATAGGTTACCCACCACAACCAGGATGTGGACAACTTGATCGTCATTGTGCTAGACAAGTATGTGTGTAGAGGCCAGCCATATGAATACTGGAGCTACATGTAACCAAGGAAGCTAGAAGGGACTGGATAGAAATAGGAAAATTGGCAATCGTTCACCCATGTCTTGCCTAAGTTTCATATCCTTTGGAATACCCCAAGGTCACTGTAAGATTGAAGCACATGTTTCTTTGTTGATCTCTTTCACTAAGGTATGAGTACTGGAGGAATTAGCTCATTTGTTGCCCCAGCTAGTGAGTAATTTGCATTTGAATATAACTTGTTATATGTGCCATGGACCTATATTTGAACCAGTGGTCAATGGGAAATATTGCTAAACTCTTAGATAAATGGATCGGAGTGACTTGAGAAGATTGGGTTTTTACAGCCCAAGAGGTAGTCTCAACTTATTGATGTCTCAAAATATGAGAAGGGGTTATTCCCGGGCCATTCCCATTTTATGTTTTGAACCCAAAAATTGTCAGAAGATCAAAAACTCCTTTATCCCCTAGGGTTTGTAGTAACTGAGGCACCGACAACTTAAAGGAACAAGAATGAGCTGCCGGGATAGTGGTAACACTAGCAAGCACTGAAGCCATGATTTTTATTTCTCCATTAGAGTCCTGATCGATCACTCCTGGAATAATAGGTAAGCCCCTCAGGGCAGAGCTGCTGTGGCCTAACAATAAGCCAACAGATTCCCTTGGAAGTGGGCCAATGACTCCTGTAGGGAGGGGCTGAAATCCCATTTCAGAAGTCAGAACTGTGCAGGTAGAGGAACAGAGATCCAGTTCTGCACTTCCTGTTGTTGCTCAGAGGAGCCTTGAAACTGATTGTTGCTGCAGGTTGTTGGTGGATATGCTTGAGGTTAGGGGAAAGAAGGAGCTGCTCCAAAATTTTTCTGTGGGGCCAGGGGCTGGCTCCTCTGCCAGTTTACTGAAATCTGGTGGCCAGAGTCATTCAAATTAGATCTGAAATTTGTAACACAATGTTTCCCGTTTTTGCAGTGGGAAGAAATTTCAGTAATAACTCTACTTTTCTGATTAGGTCAGTGAGCCATTAAGTGGCCCATTAGTAGGCAGGAAAAACAAATGCCGGGCATCTGAGCAGTACATAAATGTCGCCATCGCCTTCTCCCTATCCAAGGCTTGTGTAAGAACTCTGTTACAGTCGGCCCTTGGAGCATGAGGCCATGCAGCTAGGATGGCCCAATGTCCGCACAAAGCTGAATATAGTCATTTATTCCTCCTTTTTTCTTAGAAGGCCTGAAGGCTGCTTGGCAATTTGGGCATAAAGTTTTAGTAGCCAAGGTTTCAAGAATGACTTGAGTGTGCTGGGAATATGGCCTAATGGCAAGAGTGCTTGCCTCATGTACATGAAGCCCTGGGTTTGATTACCCCTCACCAGAGATATAGAAAATGACCAGAAGTGGAGCTGTGACTCAAGGACGAGAGTGCTACCCTTGAGCAAAAAGAAGCCAGGGACAGTGCTCAGGCCATGAGTTGAAGTCCCAGGACTGGCCAATGAATAAATAAAGAAATAAGAATGACTTGAGTAAGTGGTACTGTAGGGCCATATTGAAAACAAGCATTCTTTAGATCTCTTATTTGTTTAAATGGCAAAGGCTGATGAACTCTTTTGTTATCTTCATCTTGCCAGTCAGGGAATAAATGAAAACCAGAAATGTCCTCCCTTCTTGATAAGTCTGAGCCAAGGAAGTGTGCCACGTTTACTGTAGGAGGACCAGGCGCTTTAAACAGCACAGGCAGAAATGGTACTAGCTGTGAGACCCTATCAGGCAGAGGTTTTGGTGGGAAAGGATGAAAGTCCGCCAGGATTCTGGGCAGGTCCCACAAGTCTTTACCTTTACAGGAGTTTGCTGCTTTGGATAATGTTGTGACAATAGGGCTATAATTGATTGCAAAATTTTCTCCACATGGATCAATCTGTGTTTAGTAAGCTCATTGCATAATTTTTCCTCAGTGTCTGAGCCATCTGAGTCTTCCTTATTATCTACCGCAGTGGTTTGAGATCCTTTTAATTTTCTCAATTCTTCCCAATCAGCTGCATAAGCTTGGGGGTTGCATGATGCTCATCAAGTCCCTATTC
Organism: Perognathus longimembris pacificus; assembly: GCF_023159225.1. Classification (NCBI taxonomy): domain Eukaryota; kingdom Metazoa; phylum Chordata; class Mammalia; order Rodentia; family Heteromyidae; genus Perognathus; species Perognathus longimembris. Next base: position 9,290 of record NW_025957178.1, on the reverse strand, counting down.
ATTTTCTCTGATCAACTGATTGAATCTAATCGTTCATGTCTACAATGGCATTATTTCTAAAGGATTCAGATTAGGACCATAAACTATTTCATACCACATAACTTCCTCTTTTTTTCTTGATGTTTAATTTTTTCCTTTATTTTCAGAGTGATGTACCAAAGGATTAGAGGTTCATATGTAAGTCTGTAAGTATATTTCTAGTTCTTCATGTTACCCACACTTCCCCACACTTCCAACTCCCTCGTATCTTTCCCCCTGATAAGTTTTAGAATTGGTTTACACAAATGTTTTTGTAAATTTTGCTTTAGGAGACATTTGTATTTTTATCATCTGGCTCTTGATTTCAGCATAATATTTCTCTTTACTAGTTTTTATACAGGAATCAAATTATTGACACTTTTCTTCCACTAATTTTGGGGGATTCAGTGTCTACAAATTTGGATGACCAAGAGGAGTTTAACCGAGCTATTTTGTATTGAATGGTTCCAGTAATATAATGTATATTGTATGTCCCAACAATAAAATAGCAAGGGGATCATCAGTACCCAAAATGTGTATATTTAGGTACAGAGACCACTTAAACCAAACATGGAACCATCCCTTCCCTTGAGACTTCATTTTGCATTGTAGCTCAATATTTTTCTCACCAGAAACTATTATGACCTCTAAATAGTTTTCATAAAATCAACATCTTATCCCACTGCACATATAGGAACCCTTGTAAAGGAAGAGGAAATTCAGGCCTCTTTGGAACCTTGGAATGATTTTAAGTATGGTGTCTACATAACACTTTAGTTGAAGGTGAAACAATAGTTATAAAATCTCTTTAATTAATGGTTAAAAACCAAAAACTGAATAAATAAATAAGAATATAGCATGGGCCTGTGAGCCTATCCTCAGGAGTGAGATTTAAATTGACAAAGGTGCTTCTTAGTCAGTCTACGTGGTTGGTCAGTAGTTGGGTGCTTCCATTCATAGTGGAATATGGCTAGCTCGTACTAAGACCATTCATGAACTTCCAAGGAGTAGGATGGAGACGGGCCCATTCTATTGGACAAGCCAATGGAGGACTTTCTTTGATAACTTCTTTTCTGCTGAACATTGAAAACCCGGTGGTAAAAATGATTGATTTCACTGATTGCACGTGCAGGGCTTGCATAGTGTTATGAGCAAGCTGATTAACATAGTGAGACGTTTGCACACTTTGTGTCAAACACACAGTAGCTGGTGCAGCAGAGGCAACTAAGAAAATAAAGGGTACAATGCCTGCTATCAATGGCCATATAAATCGTCTAGGGCGCATGAGTTATTTTAAATATTTTATCACTTGGGTGGGGCATAGACTTGTTGTCTGTAAAGTATAAAACTTCTTCTCAAATAATATTTCTATATGGTTTTGCCAGTGATGTTACATCATATCTGCAAGACATGGGTACAGGAAGATTTTATCATTGTCCTTATGTTTAATATACTACGTGAAAAACCGGTGGAGTCCTCCTGTGGTGACTGGATATGAGTTTGGAACACTGGATCTTGTATATATGGATATCTGACCTTTGAAAGATACTGAAAAATGGGGGAGGTTGTAACTAAAATGACAAGAAATGTACTGAATGCTTTATTATGTAATGGTAACTCATTTGCATCACATTGTCAATAAAATTTAATTACAAATTATAAATTAAATAGTCCCAACAAAGACACAAACACACACACACACACACACACACGCACACACACAATCAAGCAGTAGTTTTGTGGCTCACCTATATGGTGGACCATATAAATTTAAATTCTCTACTAAAAGAGGTAATTTTAATAATATTTTTAATGCAAGGGGGAGATCATTGACAAAAAAGCGTTTTTCACATTCAAATCTAACTGAAAAAAGATATAGAAGAATTTTATACATGTTTATGTATCCAGATTTTCATTTCATGATCATCGTTCATCTCGTAAAACCTAAATATGCTTCTTAGAGAAATTGAAAAGGTATATTTCAGTAAAGGATTTCACCCTAACATTGATGTCAGCGTTCATTACAAACAATATACAAGCTAACCAAATTAATAAGTTTTAAAAGCTAGTGGAAATGAAAACGCATACAACGTTCTGAAAGTAATATTTATTATTTCATGTCATTAGCAAGACAAGGAAAAATATGTAGTCCTCAAATAGTAGGCCTCCGGATTATTTCTGCAAAGGAAAATAGAAAAAAGATCTTTGCATTATGGTGGAAGGTGTGATAATATACATTTCTGATTCTGCCTAAGAACAATAGATAGTTCCATAGTTGTTGTACAGATATGCAAAACTGAACAACTGCCTATTATTCTGAAAGAATTTCTTGCTTTTTTCAACTTCCATATACGCAGAAATGGACCAATGGGCAACTGCTGTTGACTTATGGTATGAAACTCTATGGGTTTCAAATCACTTGAAGGTAGGTGAACACGTTAATACCCAGAGAATCCATTATGATCATGAAACAGGTACATTTCTTCTAACCTTAGTTTAGGTAACATAATAAGTTTCATCTAAGTAATAGAACAGTTTGTTTATGTCTCACCTATGCAAGTATAATCAGTGTCACATGACAGGGACACAAAATATGAAATGTGCCCAAGTCTTATAACAAAAATAGTAAATATTGTGGACTACATGAGAAATGATTATCCTAAGATTTGAGATCCAAGTCATAATATTTCATCCAAAATTCTCTATCTTAGAGAGATACAACCCATAAATGAAAAAAGGAGGCATTATTTTTGTGGAAAGTGACTTAGTATGGGATAAAAGGAAAATATAACTATAAGCCTCCTAAATTTTCTCAGGTTGTCTCATCAATCCACAGAGTCCCCAGAAACTTTTTCTTCTGGTCTCCCAAGTTATTTTGTTGAATATGAAAGTGACAGCAGGGAACAACACACTTCCTTTTACTCTGTAATCACATATAGAGATCTTTCAAAAATCTAAATTGGAAGTTATCCTTGCCTTACAAACTGTATACGTGGGCGAACATCTGGTGTGATTTTTAAACAGAATATTCAAGGTATCACAGATCCATGTAAAGGAGGCCTTTTCACAAATATTTGGTGAAGGTTTGCAAAAAATATTGAAAAATGAAAACCGGCTGTAAACACACATGATACAGTTATTGCTATTCTTGTTGAGCAAAGGGCATATAACACACAAACCCAAATAACACAATGTATCTGTATAGTTGCTTTTTACTACATTTAATCAAATTAATCTCCTTATGATTTTAGTAGCTACTTACATGAAGAGGAATTTCAGCCGCTCATTGGTTATTTCTGTGAATAAAATTAAATCGAACCGTATGTCATTGAAAAGTGAACAGTGGCTCTGAAATACTGTCATATCTGTAACATTTTCTCAATATTGAATGGTACTCCGACACCATTTTGAGTATGACTTTCCATAGATATCAATGAATTTGTTTGGAAATGTTTTTTGTTTATTTGTTTGTTTGTTTTGTTTTTGCCTGTCCTGGGCCGTGGACTCAGGGCCTGAGCACTGTCCCTGGCTTCTTCCCGTTCAAGGCTAGCACTCTGCCACTTGAGCGACAGCGCCGCTTCTGGCCTTTTTCTGTATGTGTGGTGCTGGGGAATCGAACCTAGGGCCTTGTGTATCCGAGGCAGGCACTCTTGTCACTAGGCCATATCCCCAGCCCCTGGAAATGTCTTTAAATCATGAAGTAATTGCAGATTTACACATGCATGCTTTCACCAATCACCGTTCAGACAGCAATCTGAATATTTCTCTGAAAAGAGGAAGTTTTTTTATTCCTAAAAGAAAAAGGCAGCTCTTCCACCTATCATAATTGTTTCCTTTATTTCTAAGAAATAGATCTTTGCCAAAGTGATAATGTCATTTTCTTACCTGTTTTGGCTAGAAGACTCTGCTCTGCCCCAAACAAAAGTTGGGCTAGGGTTTTCCAAGGATTCTGGCAAACAGAAAAATGGATATTGTCTCCAGGGTATATATTACATTTTCTCTAACATTTACATGGCCAAGGAAAGACATAGGTAATAATGAAATAATAACCACCTTAAGGACCTAATATATCAATGATTTAAGTGGATAATAATCATGGAAAAGAAAGAGTCCTAAACTATAGATGGACAACCCTGTTTTATATATATTCTTTAAAGAAATCATTTCTGAATGCATGTCTTCATATATGAGGATGAGCATAATAGCTTTATCTATGTTAGCATACATTAAATTTCATGTTGAGCTAAAGAGTTTACTATTATTTGCATCTATCTCTAAACTGGCATTCAGTTACAGCACTAACTCAAAATTTAATCAAGGGCCTGGGGATATAGCCTAGTGGCAAGAGTGCCTGCCTCGGATACACGAGGCCCTAGGTTCTATTCCCCAGCACCACATACACAAAAAAAAAAAAAAAAAAAAAAAAAACGGCCAGAAGCGGCACTGTGGCTCAAGTGGCAGAGTGCTAGCCTTGAGCGGGAAGAAGCCAGGGACAGTGCTCAGGCCCTGAGTCCAAGGCCCAGGACTGGCCAAAAAAAAAAAAAAAATTTAATCAAGCTCTTTACCTTTATCCCAGTCTTCCTCAGAGGAAAGGCAATGCTCTGTACTTCCAGATTTCTTCTCTTGGGGTTGGGACCAAGTCATAGTAACTGCAAGAAGGAAAATAAGGAAATGGAATCACAATATGTAACAGACTGAATCTGAATCAGATCTGATTTCTGTTTCGTGTATCAAGCTTACCTATATCATCCTCAATGCAACTTTGGTCTTCACATGTTGCTTTATGTTTACTGAGTTGATCGCGCGGCACCAAGTGTCGAGCATTGAAGGGAAAAGTAGCCAATTTGGCAGCAATGTCCGGATGATTCTATTGAACCAGGATGTAAAAATTAAAAATAGTACAAATTATTGGGGAATAAGGAAAGGGTTGCTGATTTTATGCTTGACTTGTGGTTTTACCTTGGACTTGTGTGCTGTACTAACACCAGTCTAGCACAAGAGGACGGGCTAGTACAACCTCGACTCTTCTTCAATCTGTTTCTTACAATTTTTAGGGGCTGGAGGTGGATAAAATTCTCTCAGACTCTATATCTCATACTCTCTTCGCATAAAAGTACTTTGATTTAAACTCGTCATGACAAGATTGAAGGTCTGACACAGCAGCAAAATGCTGTATACTTAAAACATAACTTTGGCATCTAAAAACATTCAGAATCATGACATCTTATTCAGTAAAAAGGCATTTATTAATATATGCTACATGAATGGGTAAGACACATTGATCGAAAACACAATTGGAAATGCCCTCATTGTGTGTCTTGGTGCATGTGTATGATACCATGTGCATGTACAGTCTAATTTGTATATATTCGCATTTAGATATAAGAATATTTGAAAACATATGAGCATGAATATGCATATGTATGTGTCTTTCTGTGCACACGTGTATGTATAATCAGTGAGCATCCTTTGAAAAGCATAACAAAGGGAAGATTGTTTTCTGCCCAGAGCAATGTTTTTTAACACAAAAAATTGAATTGGGATAGATAACTATATTAGCATTTGAAAGATTTCTTGTTCTATGTGAAAATAACTGTCGTGGTATCATTACAAAAAATACACCAAAATATACGAAACAGGCAAGACACATCTTCGTTATCATCAATTCAGGATCACTAGGTTTACTGAAAAGTAACATGGTTCAGGAATTATGTCCTGCCATAAGGCAATGCATCTGTCTTAATTTTTAGAAACTTTACTAAATTGCTGACTTAGAGTAGTTAAGTGTGAACAAGGAAACAAGTATAAAGTCGCTACACTCAGACTGAAATGATTGTCCTACAGAAAACATCTTGCAATGTTCTACTCATCCTAGAGTTCTGTAAACAAGTTGCGCTGCTATTTCTTATCTGCACTACACAAAGATCAGATTACAAGAGCAAATACAAATATGTGTATACTACATCTACCCAGGTAGTCTATTATTTCATTGACACATATTTAGCACATTTAGTCAAATATCAAGCTTCAAATTCATGTTTATAGTAAAGTATGACAAACTCCTCATTTTGAAATGCAACCCTACCTTTCTGCATTTCACCAGATGGTACGGGAATCTGCAGGCCCTGATCTTGTGACTCTTATCATAGGGGCATTGCAGTAACCTTTCAGGATCCAGAGATTCACCTGCAAAGAAAAATATCTAAGCAAATCTGGTATATTTTTGAGAAAATGTAATTCTTTCCCTTCTCTTCCAATTACAACGTATGCATTAATTTCAAATTCCCTTCTGTGATGACAAAAATGATAACTATGCCTTTTGATATTATCATAGAAATAATAAGCAAATTCATTTCAGTTCCCATTTGTGAATTCTTAGGCCTAATTTGGGAAACATTTTTCCATTAATAGAAGGACTTTTTGCGGTTACTGTTTTGCAATATTCACGCTGTCCTCTGTTGACAGGGAAGGTGCATTGAGGCCAGGGCATTTACTTGCATTCTTGTGTCTCAATAGTACGAATTCAAAATTCCACTGTACAATTATCAGAATGTCTCAATTCTGAACTCCATCCCATTGAATCTCCCCCACAGAGTTTTGCATACTGAGAATGCTAAACATAATATGATGGGAACCATTTGAAATGTTCTTTTCAAAGGACATTGGGAACATGCTTACCTTCTTGCATTCTGGTAGACAGGGAAATATCTGCACTTCCTGTGAGGAGAAAAATTCTGTCAGAAAACCAATGAAGAATTACTTCCAGACCAGATGTCTCAAACATTATCATTTCTTTGGAGAAACAAAAGAATATTGAAGAACTTGGAAGATATTCAACTCATTAACTTTTGAGTTCATTGATGCACATCCTGTAAGTACTGATTTTCTTAATCCACAAATTACAGGCATTTTCAGAAGAAAAACAGGAGATAGTTTATGACTTATTTCAACACTGTTTATCTAAAGGGACATGAAGGCATCTTTTCTTGTTCATTCAAAGAGGGATGGAGTGTCTTTAAAGTATTAAACTGAAATTAGGTTTAAAATGAGAAAGACAAAGAAACTTGAGTTTCCTTTCATTAAATTTTGGCCGCTTAGAAAACAAACTATTTGCGAGATTTTTTTATGAATAATCATTCTTAAGGCGGAAAAAGCATTCATTTGTAAATCAAACTCATCAAAAACTTTATTCGTTTCACACGACATGCTTTGAATTTAAAATTACCTTTTCCAGTTATTGAAGACAAACTAATTATGTGGCATCACAAATATGAAGCACTAGTAGTGAGTCCTGACTTTTCCTGGGAATAAAACAGGTGGTATATATCTATATCTATGTCTACATCTGTATCTATATCTATCTATCTATCTATCTATCTATCTATCTATCTATCTATCTATCTATGTGTGTGTATAGCTAAATGCATGGATGAAATCCTTAAATATTACATTGCCAAGATTTAGTATAAAATTGGTGTGCTTTGTGAATATTGAGATTAAAGTTAGAGAATGTCTTGCTGGCTCCATTTTTACAATATTTCGACAAAGGATTATGTTGGTGCTTACAACTTTAGAACATTCCAAAAATGATGAGATCAAAGTTGCAAATTTGGACAGAGAGATAGTACCACAAAAGTATTGGCACATTTATGAATAACCGTTATGTTGAAGTAAAATGCAATTTACATAAACAGTTTCTGCTTAAGCCTAAAAAGAAAACGGGGAATGCAATTTTCTTATACATAAAGCATTCTACTAAAGGTGAGGTGCATCCCTTCCTCCAGGAGCAAAGAGCCCCTTGTAATGCGGTGTTCACTTTGCCGGGATTACTTTGATCTGGTGTCTCCTATATATGGGAGCACAACTAGAAGGACTGGACAATCAAACTCATTTTGGATTTTGGGTATCATTTCATGTCCTCTAGCGCCAGTATATGACAGTATTATAATTACTGGCCAAAATCCAGAAGAGAAAGTCCCATCTTCTCGCTGTGCTTTTTAATCACATTGCAATTTATTCCTCCTATGCTGTGAATAAGTCAAAAAGGGATATGTTTTGCTTCCATAGTTTGTTCAACTATCTTATATTAATACACTGCAGAATATAGATAATTGATTTTCCCAGCATAATAATTGCTGCCAACAATCAATTCATTGCATGTAACTCATTCCAAAGGAACGTTATACTTTCTAAGGTTAAACATTAAGAGAAGACACCTGAGAAAATACATGAATCTAATTAGAGTGACAGGGTAATAAGTGGCTTATAATACCTACTGGTATTTCTTATTATTGTCAAATATGAATGAAGGTTTTTTGACTTTTTGTTTTTTGCGCTTTCAGAAAAACAAGTATCACCAGTGTGTGTCTTACTTTCTCGGGTAGACATGCATAAATTAATCACAAATAAATCATGTTCTCACGAAATCAATGGTAAAACATTTTTAATAGATTGCTAGGAAGATCTTATTTCCAATAGTGTATCCAATTTACTCAGCATCAGGAATTCCTTGACAAATTTCAAGACTTCAATACACACTGACTTGAGAAAGATGATTCCCTTTCAGTGACTCACATACCTGCCACATTTACATATGGGTTTCTAAGAAAGCACCAATTCAAAAGAATTAAGGAACAAACCAATGTAAATCTTCCCCATCCTTTTTAACTGTTAAAAGGGCCTAGACTTATCTCCAACATATTTATGAGCCAAAATCATACTCGACAGGAAAAAACAAAATTTATTCATCGAAAGGACTTAGAGAACTCCATTTATATTGTGCATATTATTATAAATTGTGGAAATGTTTCAGGTGCTGTTAAAAAATTTTCAAGGGACAGGAAATTGCTCTGTATTAAAAAATAGGACATGGACAATAATGAATTACCTGTCTTGTTGATTAAAATGACATCCACTGAGACTGAATTGGCAAACCTAAGATACACTATGAAAGAAGGTATTCTAGTGGTAAAACTCATGAATTTTTATCCAGCTGTATTTTACCAGTTTAATCGCAGGCAAATAATCAGGCAACAATTGTATTTGAAAGGAATAAGGAGAAATCTCAAAATTGTAACAGTAGGACTGAAGTCAACAAAGTATATTAATCTTTATCATTAATTTCTTTGTCATAGACCAACATTCAAGGGACTTCATTCATGACAAGTGTTCAACATATTTGTGAAAATGTTTTCTAACTGGTAGATATCTATACTATATAGTTCAAAAATTTTCCAACTTTTGCAGGTCTCAAACAGGTAAATACCCGTTTG